>NC_040027.1:7553698-7554621 GCF_000972845.2 Larimichthys crocea | reverse complement strand
TTTATTGTCAATGCTGCTATATGTACAGGACATACAGAGTATTGAAATATCGTTTCCCTCTTATCCCGTGCAAACAGCATAAACATGACATATAAAATATAAGTAAAAGATGTAAAAAAATATAAAATAAAATATACAAATCTAAAAATCTAAAAATATATACAAGCTAAAGACATCCGTGTGGCAATATGGCACAGTGTAATGTAAACAGAATTATCAGTATAGTATATGTGTGGCTATATGGCAGTATGGACAGAATAAACAGTAAATCAAGAAAAGAAATATGTAACAGTTGGCTGTGCAGTGCAGAGTATTAGTATTATTATTTTAAGTTTTTTCAAGTTTTTTAGAGTCTGTAAAGTGGCGGGTGCCATTTGGTGTGTGCATCGGGGTCAGCAGTGACTTACTAATATAATATATTTTCATGTTTTTTTAATACAAAACACATATTCAGACATTTTTACAATATACTTAAAAGATTATTGCACATGCACAACTTAATATTGAATGAACCATGTATAATTTGACTATGAAGCTATTAGAAAATGATTTGTCCAGCAGATGGCACTGTGGGACCTGTCTTCCCACAAGATCTCACAGCAACACTCAGGCCTCAAGATACTGCCACCCTGTCAACAAGGGCTGCTGGAGAGAGAGAGAGAGAGAGAGAGAGAGAGAGAGAGAGAGAGAGCGTTCTACAACTGGCTGCTCTCCAATTCTAAATGGCAAGCCAGATGAGGATATCTATTAGAGGGTGAGAGTACACAAACATACCCAACAACCCCAACCACACACACACACACACACGTACACAAACACAACAACACATGCAAATAGCCACACTAACACACCCACAAATGCTTCACACAGGCACATAAACAGGCACTCATTCACACATATTACATCCTCACAAACAACAACAG
>NC_040027.1:7522123-7553688 GCF_000972845.2 Larimichthys crocea | reverse complement strand
AGGCTCACTCATTTTGTCATTCTAATTGCATTTTGGTTTATGCATCTACAGGTTTCTGTCTCCTTTCATTTTATGCTGCTTGAAGTGAAATTTAGTTTTTTTTTTTTCTGCTGTTGTTGTTTGTGAGGATGTAATATGTGTGAATGAGTGCCTGTTTATGTGCCTGTGTGAAGCATTTGTGGGTGTGTTAGTGTGGCTATTTGCATGTGTTGTTGTGTTTGTGTACGTGTGTGTGTGTGTGTGTGGTTGGGGTTGTTGGGTATGTTTGTGTACTCTCACCCTCTAATAGATATCCTCATCTGGCTTGCCATTTAGAATTGGAGAGCAGCCAGTTGTAGAACGCTCTCTCTCTCTCTCTCTCTCTCTCCCTCTCTGTCTCTCTGTCTGTCTCTCTCTGTCTCTCTGTCTCTCTCTGTCTCTCTCTCTCTCTCTCTCTGTATCTCTCTCTCTCTGTCTGTCTCTCTGTCTCTGTCTCTCTCTCCCTCTCTCTAAATGAAAGAGTGCAGTAATTACGTGGCATTGCCTTTATGTTGTGTCTGACGTTTCACAGGCCCCCACCTCAAACTGCTCCCCCACCCCCCCAGGAGAAACATCACCATCAGCAGCAGCAGCACCCCGGCCCGGTTCGGCCCGGTTGGGCCCAGTTTGTGTCCCCTGTCCTGTCCACTAGTGCTGATAAAGCTCTGTGTCCTGTCACAGATACAGTGAAGGTCACGTGTCATTTCTGACCTTTAACCTCTGAAAGTTGTTGTACTTTTTATTTATTTGTTTATTTATTTATTTGTTTGTTTGTTTGTTTGTTTGTTTGTTTGTTTGGCATTTTGTCAGATCAAACAGAATCAGCTGACTGACCTCAGATTACTCTGCTCCATGAGTACTTTTACTTTCACTACTTTAAGTGTAGTTTGAAACTTGTTTACATGAACGTTTATGTGTGTGAGTATTTCTACTCTGTGCTTTCACTTTTACTCGAGTATTCCTCACAGACTGAGTCAGAGAACAAAGTGAAACATGCAGAGACCGATCATCTGCTGAGGAGCTGGTGGAGACCAAAGCAGAGTTTGAACTGAGTCCATCTTTGCGTCTGATGATTGGTGATCTGATCAGCTGATCAGATCGGATCTGCAGCTGCATGATGATTCATTCATGCACTCGAAGAACAAACCGACCCAAACAGCTCTGACTCGTCCTGCAGTGTGTGTGTGTGTGTGTGTGTGTGTGTGTGTGTGTGTGTGACTCAGGTAAGTTTACAGACAGTCTGGACTTTCCAGTCCATCAGCTGAACTCAGACCGTCTCTTGTGATCTGATGTGACAGAAGGACTCTCGTCCTCTTTCCACCTTCAGGCCTTCAGGTCTCAGCTTGGTCGATGCGCTCTCGTCGTGATCTGTGCTCAGGTTTTTTACTTCTGAGCAGAATGTTTAAAGTTCGGCCTTCAGCCAGTCAGAAATGCTTCATGTCACATTTCATCAATGTTTTCCTGAATCTGCAAAGTAACTGCAGATAAAAGTAATCGAGTATCTGTCTGAACTCTTACAAAACGTCCACGTAACATTCCTCTGAGCTGATCCGGAGTTACTTCCCACCTCAGAGTTGGCACTGAGCTGTAGGTTAGTCGGGTTGGAGAGGTGGTGGGGGTGAAGGGATGGAGGAGTGGAGGGAGCTGGCTGGTGGAGGTGATGTGGGGGATTTTTTTTTTTTGGACGTGGAGGTGGGGGTGGAGGTGGGGGGGGTGGGTGGGGGTCATGGTCAGGAAATGGCAGGAGTCGACTCTGGGCTCCGAGCTGCCATAGACATCCCGTAGCTTCCAGCCCCCTGATCTGGGAAAAGAACACTTGATGCCATCAAAGGGACGCGGATTGAATCCAGATGTGCCTCTCTCGTTCTTTCCATGTATTTAATGAAGGCACAGGGATAGAGTAGACTTTTTCATCATTAGTTTTCCCTCCAGATTCTCTTTTCCTGCCTACAAGTCCATTCCGGTGCCAGCTAGAGCCGAAAAAAAAGGCAGAAAAAAGAAAAAGGCCTCCCCACGTCTCAGACTCTCAGTCTTCTCCTCCAGGGCCCCTATTCTTTGTTCAGAGCTCGATGTGAAAGTGGCCTGTTTGCTCCGACTGCTCCAGTTTGTCTGTGGCGAATGGAAACGTCCAAACATCTCTGAAAGGAAAATGGCATCCCGCAGAGCTGACGTGAGCAGGAAGAGTCTGCAGAGAGGCAGCAGATCAGCTCCTTTATGTTTCTCATTTCATGTCAGGAGTGAACTCCTTTTATTGTAAAGTTCATCAAACATTTAGTTCAGTTAATTGAACATGGACTCTGAGTGTAAATGCCTGGTCTGTCACACGCAGTGCTCGTATTAAAAAGCATGAATCTGTGGATTCAGCATCACAGAACAAACATGTCAGCTTCACTTCTCATCACGTCGTTTTGTTTGTGCAGCTCAGAGTCGCAGATCCGAGTCACAGGAAGTCAACAGAGCCTGAATCTGCAGAAGGAAACGCTCAGTGGGGGCGTCCTGATGGCCCCAGTGGTTTAAGACACATACCACGTAATCACAACGTCCCTGGTTTGAATCCGAGCACGCCATGCACGCCGCCCTGCAGCCACCGAAGAATAATATTTAATATTTAAATACAGCAGCAGGACAGACGGACACGGTACAGATGAAACGCTTTAAAATCAGAGAAGATTCTGAAATCTTTCATTTACACTTCTTCTTCTTCTTCTTCTTCTTCTTCTTCTTCTTCTTCTTTCTCTGCATGAATATAAATATTTCACTTTTCCTACTTCAGACATTTTATTTTCTTAAACATAAACACAAAATTAAAAAATCAAATCAAATGATAAAATCATTTTTTTTAGAAACCACCCAACAGACAAATCAGCTCCACCATAACACCATGAAACATAATTAATGACTGATAACATACACATATTTACATAATGAATGTTATCATCGTTACTCATACTTATAATTTTATTTATTTAGTTTTTTTTCACTGTTGTCTTGAAACTTTTACTCAAGAAAATGCTGCAGACATTTCTGTCAGCTGATGATCTGTGTTTCATGTCAGCTTTGCGTTCATAGAATCAAACGTGCAGCTCCACAGATGAAGAATGAATTCATATTCATGTTGTGCGTCTCAGAACAAGAAGAACTGTGGACGATGCAGATATATTAACACTGCACACACACACTGAGCTGTTAGTTTAATCTGTGTGTGTGTGTGTGTGTGTGTGTGTGTGTGTGTGTGTGTGTGTGTGTGTGTGTGTGTGTGTGTGTGTGTTCTGACAGGCAGGTTCTGGGCTCACATTAAATTTTGATAAAGTGCATCACATAAATCTCAGAGATTTTCCCTCTGATACAGACTTAAAGCACAAACCAGAAACAGGAATGAATCATAAATTAATGGCGAGCTTCAGTAAATTGGTTTGAAATGAAACGTAATCACAGAGTCATGAAGCTCCGCGCTCTAACTCATGTCAGGGCTGCGAGCCTGAGCCCCATAATTAGGCTCTGTGCTGGTTTGTCAGTCTGGTCCAGCTCGGTGAGGTTGTGGGTGGTAACTGAAGGGGGACCCACGAAAACCTGCTGACCCTCTGAGACCGGAGGCAGGTGAGAGACGCGTCTCTGTCTTCATACAGTCTGTTTCAATATGATTTCATATTTAAATATTCACACTGGAGCTGTCACGAGATCAGAACTTCACCAAAAACATTCATGATAACGATCATCAGGATATTTTCAAAGAAATCCTATGAATCAAATTCATCTTTAACTTTTATCGTGTTTTGTTTCTTTTTGTCAGAATTATCATTTGAGTGCAGGAGGCCGACAGAGGGTGGGAACCACACATGCAGAGCAGAAAGACGCATTAATGATTTAAGAGGAGCCGGAATATTTACACAATATTATATCAAGATTACATTTTTTAAACATCACAGTTATTGTTAACTTTAAATCAAAGTATAAAGTAACAATCAAAAATCAGCTGATTAAAATTCTGTGCTTATATTTCAAAGTACGTGCTGAACTTCTCTGACTCTTTGACTCGAGATAAGTTTCTGAAACATTACAGTGATTTCATGTACAAACATGTTTCTGTGTAAATATAATAAAATGTTTTTTTTTTACTGATTCATAATTTTGAGCTATTTCTATTTTCACAACGTCTCAGAGGGAAGTTTGACTTTTAACGTTACATTTATCTGCAGCTACAGAACATCTGAAATATGATTATGAGACAGCTTCATCCACACAGCACTGAGATTAGATTAGATTAGATAATACATTATTTAACCCACAACGAGGAAATTCACTTGTTTACAGCAGCGAAAAATAGAATCAAGGAGGGAAAACACAAGTGTACATATTTACAGAAAGTACTAAAGTAGAATGTGCAGATGTGCAGATTTAAGAATGTGTCAGAATACAGTAATATGCAGTACTTTGACTTGTAACGCAGTATTTATTGGGTACTTATTTAAACCCACCTGTCCATCACAGTGGCTGTATTCCTCGTGTTCTCTGCTGGTCCTGTATTATCTCGGCCCCCCTGCACAGGCCTGACCCCCCGGGCTCCGGGTGGAGATGATGATGAGGGTCCCGGGCCCCCGTCCCCGCCGCCGCTGTCCGGTGACCCCTGGTGCTGATTGGAGCCGCGCTCTGGCCCCCTGTCCTGTTTTATTTCCTTAATTGGGAGTGAGGGGCCTCCTCGCTGACTCCTCGCTTCCTGTGCAGGGAGCCACATGTTGCGGACCCGCTCCCTCTGCGCTGCGCCTGATTGCTGCGGGATTTCTGCTCGTCCGCCGACGCACACCGACCCTGGGCTGATTACAGAGTCCAGAACCGGCTCCCAGACACACAGACACAGTTCATACACGAAGGAGGAGGAAGGTAACGAAGTACTTCACAGTACTGCGGGCCCGAGTAAAGTACTTCTATCTGAGTATTTATTTAGTACTTTACAGATTTCATCAAACATGTTGCAGATTAAAGAGAATATTACAGATATTTATAGATTATAAAGAGAATATTACAGATATTTATAGATTATATAGAGAATATTACAGATATTTATAGATTATATAGAGAACTATTTACAGATATTTATAGATATATAGAGAATATTACAGATTATTTATAGATTATAATAGAGAATATTTACAGATTTATTTAATAGATTATATAGAGAATATTACAGATATTTATAGATTATACAGAGAATATTCAAACACTGACAGAAACGACTTTTTAATTCTTCAAGAACATTTTGTGATTTTTACTAGAACTTATGATACTTCTACCTAAATATTACACACCACTATTATGAATACTTTAATGTGGAATATGCACAAACTATTTTTACTGTTTTATTTCTCTGATTTTTTTTGTGCTGCTGTAAAATTCTCCGTGATCAGTGAAGTTTTATTTTTAATTATCTTATGATTTATTACATTATCTTTAAATAATTCCCAACATGTCTGATCACACTCTGAGCTGTTACAACGAAAAAATGTTTAAATGTCTTAAAATAAGAAAAATGTCACATTTTTCAAAATAAAATAGAAAAATTTAAATGTTAAAAAATAAAATGTTACATTTTAAATTTGTTAAATGATTTAATTTGTTTATTTGTATTTAATTGATGCATATTAATGAATCAATAAATCCAGACTTTGCATGAATAAACCGATCAACTCATTTTTGTGTGTGTGTGTGTGTGTGTGTGTGTGTGTGTGTGTGTGTGTGTGTGTGTTTTATGGCTGTAAACGCTCTGCACTCCGACATAAAACAGAAAATCTGCTCCTGATTAAAACAACACGCAGAGTTTACAGAGCAAGTGTGAAATTAATTCAGCCGAACTGATTCTCATTACACACACGCACGCGCGCGCGCGCGCGTCGTTTGGGGCTGATTATCATAAATCAATCAATCAATTAGTGTTTTTTTTTTTTTTTTCTTCTCCGGGTTTTGGTTCGTTTTTACATTCAGACTGTTGGTGAATCATTCAACACTCACACACACACACACACACACACACACACACACACACACACACACAGCAGCCAAACTCCATTCACATCTTGTTGAACTTTTCTCTTCTTCTCTGGGAGACTCTAACTTTCACTGAACTTTGAATCATTAATGAGCAGCAACGTTTCTGTTAATTAAAGTGAATTAAAGGATCAGGATGAATTCTTCTGCTTCTTCTTCTTCTTCTTCTTCTTCTTCATGTTTCAAACATGCACATCTCCTCTGGCTGAGTTCAGAGTTCAGCTGGTGTTGGAGGTGAAGACCGGCTCGGCTCAGCTCGGCCCGGCCCGGCTCGTCCAGATGGCGGAGAGACCTTCAGCAAAAACCTGATTTGGACTTCTCGGGTTTCAGAGTCTTTCTCGACCTGTCGAGGGACGCCAGCGCCACATAAATCATGCTTTACTTTATAAACCCTCTGAAGTCCACACACACACACACACACACACACACACACACACACACACACACACACACACGTATGGAGGATGCAGAGGCGGTTCGTGCAGTTTGGATCTTCTCATTTTTCTTTGTCAGAATCCAGAACTCATTTTATTTTCACAGAGACCCCGAGAGGAAGAAACCTCCTGACTATTATTAATATTATTATTATTATTATTATTATTAATAATATTAAAAATGTGGCAGGAAGATCATTCAGTTCATTTAAAGCATCTTAAAGTAAAAATATAAATATTACTAATTACTAATCTACTCCATTACACGTGTTCAAAGTTTTGGTTGAGTGACAGAAACGTACTCAGAGTATCAAAAGTAAAAGTACTCACTGCTAAACGTCCTTTTCATTTATTGTATATTCTAGATTTTTATTCTGCATTAACATGAACTGATGTTTACATCAAGTAAGCAGCATTTTATTTCTTTACTTTTTGTTTCTGAGTCCAAACTGAAAAAAACAAACAAAAAATGAAACAAGAAAAAAGTTTGAATATTTCCAGCACACAGATTTGTTTCACGTTTTATTCCTGCATCAGATTTTAGAAGAACCTGATAGAAGTAAAAAAAAATTATTTCTCTTTGAAAGCACATGAAATGAAAAGTGACTCGAGTAAATCGACAGTTACATTCAGGCAGTTTTTGTTTTTATGGTGAGTGAAGTGACACATTTTTATTTGAGCATCTTTGTGGTGAAAACCTGACCTGAGATCAGCTCCTGTGGCCTTCAGACGTGGACAGACGTGGACAGACGTGGACAGACGTGGACAGACGTGGACGGCGGTCACTCGTCTGTCCTCTCGGAGCTTCAGCCTCCTCACTAATTAAAAAAGCTGCTTTTTTTTTTTTACAGCGTCTCCTTCAGACGGCCAGATGTGACCGGAGCGCTGTAAAATCTCAAAGCGCTTTACAGAAACACTTACTGCACTTTAAAAAAAAAAGTCCCAGAGTACCCCCCAAAGCCTCCACCCCAACCCCACCACCACCACCCCCTGTGTAAATTCCTTCCAGGACCACAGCTCCGTCCTGCAGATAACTCATTATCTGAGTGTTAAAGCGATAAACACGAAGACCAAACTCTCATTTCAAGTTTATTTGAGTCAGATATCAGACTGTCACCGCTTTAAATATTTACCCCGTTTAAATAAGTCATGGTTCACAGTCGCTCAGACTTTGGTCACATGTACAGAGTTCAACATGAGCGTCTGTCCGTCCATACATTAACAGATCATCTTACCATGCAGGAGGCCCGCTGCTGCTCCGCCGCACTCGCACCAGAATCAGCTTTTGTGAAACACGAGCCCAGCGCCAGCTAACATGTTCATCTACAGCACATCAGACAGGACGGGTCCGGATTAATGCCTCACACGTCTGCACCACCAGAACTGCAACAGACTTTCCAGGAAGTCAACAGAACGCATCGCTCAGCGCCGCCACAGAGAAACAACAACGAGGAGCTGAACCTCTGCAGAGATCATCCACATGTGATGTCAAACCACACGGCTGGATCGACATGAGAAGCCACCGACGTGAAGATAATGGCTGCAAGACCGGCTTCTGATTCCCTCTGCAGCCCGACAGTCGTGTCAGGTACAGTCTGCTGTCCTGAAGTCTGAATCCTCCTCCAGTTTCAACACTATCATAACAACACGTTTCTCTGATTCAAGTCTTCTTTTCATTTAACCAAAGGTCTCGACTGTCAGACGCCTGAACACGAGCAGCTGTACACAAGCTGGCTCGGAATAAAAAGCTCCAAATTTAAACTCAGATCAGGAACTTTCTGCTCAGAAACAGAATTTAACATTTGATCTGATAGTCGGTGCTACAGATTCGAGGTGTCGCAGTGATGTTCATGTGGCCTGGGAGCATATGACATGTTCATAACATGTATGATAACTCAAACCACTTCTTTCTGCTCTGTGTGTTTACATACAGACAGACAAACGTTCAAGTTGAATATTGGGATAATCGTTACCGTGAATTCTTTCTGTCACGATATTCATGGAGTGAAAATCTGTTTATAATAATCTGTACCAGCAAACAGCTCCCAGATAATAAAGAAATGCTGCTGAAATCGATCCAATACGAGTGCCGTTATTTTAGTTTAGGTTGAATGTTTTTAAGGTTCTGTTTGGGACTCACACATTTGGTTCTGATTCTGGTCGAGATTGTCATCTTGGTTAAATATTGAAAAGCTGACACGGGACAGGACGCTCTAACTTTTTTCAATATTTAATAACCAAACCACAATCTTTCCCAAACCATGAGCAAACTGTTTCT
Organism: Larimichthys crocea; assembly: GCF_000972845.2. Classification (NCBI taxonomy): domain Eukaryota; kingdom Metazoa; phylum Chordata; class Actinopteri; family Sciaenidae; genus Larimichthys; species Larimichthys crocea. The sequence goes on along the minus strand of NC_040027.1, from coordinate 7,544,919 downwards.
GCAGCCAAAACTCGACCCGTTCCGAGTTTGCACGTCCAGAATCGACCGTTACCCCGTCCCGTCTCTACGACGTGGACAAACACTCAGTGGTTGAAGAGTTTTTAGAAGACGGACTCGCGTTAGTGTTTTATATCTACGTAATATCTTACAGAGGAGCATCAGGAGGCCACAGCTCCACCCTGAACACCGTTTTCTACAGGTCTACAGTCGTCTTCAGGGTTTGCTGCAGCAGTCAGCGGGTGGTGCTCTTGCTGGACGTCACCTCCCTTCTCCTCCTTCACAGTGTCTTCCTCTGCGGCTCTGCAGTCTTTGGTCGATTGCACCGTCCCCTCCTGATTCTCCACAGAACCGTCTCCCTGTGTGGTGTTCCTCTGCGTCTCCACACAGCTCCTCTTCCTCTTCTCCTCCTCCTCCTCCTCCTCCTTCTTCTGCCTCTCCAGCTCCTCCTCAGTGGCCTGAAGCTGCAGCTGCTGCATCAGCTCCTCCAGCTTGTGGGCTTTACGCAGCTCGTTCTGCTGGATGATGGCGCAGAGATGCTCCGTCAGCTGCTCCTTCACCTCCGTCTTCTTGTGCAGGTCCAGCTTGGCTGACACGTACTCCACCTCCGCCTTCTCGTAACGCTTTCTGAGAGAACACGCAAGACAGAAAACGTAAACAAACATGACGTGACGGCCGGAGAGTTTCACTTCAAACCATCGTGATAATATCCACGATGATCAAATCACATCATGAAACATGAAACATGATCCTGCTTCATGTCAACCACATGAGAACAAACAAAGACAAAACTAAATATATATTAGTGAATATGTCAAAGAGTAAAGACGACGTGGCTGAACATGAGTAAGAATATTGGATAATAAATCCACTGAGGAAAATCCGTCAACTCTAAACTCTAATATACAATCAAGATAATCTCATATACATTATTAAAGTTAAAGGATCACTGTCATGATTTTATTTTAGAAATGTTGACTCAACAATGAGACACCTTTATTTCAGATCTGCAGTTCACTGAGCAGCAGACGATCCGAATAAATCAAATTTAAAATAATCACAGATTAAATGATGATGGGATTATCGTCAGTAGCAGCCTGAGTTCAGTTTGAGGCGATCACCTGATCAGAATCACAAACAGTTTGGCACGCGGCCCTGCTGAGGGGCAGAGCAGCGTCCTCGCACGACGTCTGAACTCTGAATCTTTGTTTTAATTGTGAAAAAACAAAATCATCACATGTTGTTTGGAGAATAAACAGATGATGTTACACGCTTCACCTCAGAGAAATCTCAGCGACTGATTAAATCAACGTAATCATAACAGAACGCAGCGCAGCCGGTGTGTGAAGGTCAGGTCCTCCGCTCGTTATCCAAACATCTGTAACGAGGAGCAAATCTCATTACAGCTACGTGCACGAGGACACACACACAGGTTCATATGATTATTAAACATCTTACAGTGTGTAAACTGTCTGTGGCTGCACTGATGGAAACATAAACCTGAGTGTGTAGGAAGCATGAATACTGGAAACCAGCTGCAGGGGGCAGTGAGAGCATTGACAGAGGAGGAGCAGTCACATCACCTGCTGCTCGTTTCATATCAATCATAAGAATGCTCATTGTGATTTTTCTACAGTCACACTGACAGTGTTAACAGAATCCACCAATCAGCAAACTCCTCAGCTCACATGAGGACGTGTCATCGAGTCCAGATCATCACAGTTCTGCCTCCTGAACCTCCTCATGTCTGAAGCTGCGAATCATCTCTGCTCACGTGCAGCTGTTTCAGTTTTTCACTGCTGGAAAGTTTGTTTCAAACTGTTTGAGCAGAAACAAAAGAAAGCCTACAAAACCCAGAATGCAATGGGCCAAACTGGACCAGTACATACTTTGGTTGGTGGGTGATGTACTGAGTTTGACATAGTGATGTTAATAATAACTGAGCAGCGATCACCATCAGATGATAACGTGATTTTAAATCCTCGATCTCACTGTGGCACATTCAGAGCTTCACACAGCGATCCTCCACAAACTCTCAGCTTGTGGATGAGTGAGGAAGCTTCTGCTCCTCACCGGCCGCCTCTCTCAGGTTTCAGATGTTTATGCTGCTTACAGTCCTTCATGTTTTTAACAACTTCTGCTTCGTGTCCGTTTGTTTGTACCGCGCTCCTTCTCTCTCGCTCACCTGTTGCTGTGTGTCATGTCTTAATATATCCAGGCACAGCGAGGTGTGACACTTCCGTTTCCGCCTGCTAATTAATTATTCATGCTCCGCCTTTTTTTGAGTTTGTCTTGACACAAACTGACAAGCTAATCATCACAACCGACAGCTACAGACGAGCCAATCAGAAGACAGCACAAACTGACACAGGACACACCTGATGCTGCATTCAGGGACACGCTGATGAAGTCTGAAACTCTGATCCTTCTGCAAACCAAGATCTGAGTGAAGATCGCCATCATCACGCAGCCATGATTAACAGAGAACGTGACAACGTTGAAAGACTTCGTATGAAGCCTGGAGCGGCCGTGGCAGGGGTAGAGTGGGTCGTCCAATAACCCGAAGGTTGGTGGTTCGATCCCCAGATTTGCCCTTGAGCAAGGCAACCACCCCAACTGCTCCCTGGGCCCCAGTGAATGTGGCATCGGTCTCATCTGTCTGAGTGTGTGACCCTGTGAATGTGTGTGTTCCAGCCTGGATGGGTTCAATGCGGAGGAGTAATTTCATGTTTCAACCTGATTAATAAAGTTTCAACTGTAGAGGAGTTTCTGTTCCTCACACCAAAGTGTCTGCAGACACTCTTCGTACCTGGCGGTGGAGTAATCCCAGCTGGCTTGTTCTATTTTTCCTCTCAGGATGCCGATATCGTTGGACACCATGTCATCGAGCGCCTGGAGCTCCTTCTGGATCCTCTTCAGCTTCACGGCCTCAGCCTGAGTCTGTTTGGACCTGCAGACGATGACGAACTTTAAAGAAGCTACATTTCGTCTTATTTTCCCGTCTGTCATGAAAACACACAGTTCACCACAGGACACACAGCGTACTCACTTCTCAGCGATGGTTTTTGTCAGCAGAGCTTTCTTGCGTTTGTTCCTCTCTTCGATCGTCTTCTGCTCCTGCTGCAGCTGCTCCAGACGAGTCTTTTCTCGACTGTGACCAAAAACACACAAAAGGTTCATCAAAGTCAAAATCCACATCATGAAAGCAAACAATAAAACACGACACGAAGAGAGTTCCACAGCCTCAGAAACCACCTTTTGTCTTCAGTCGTGCACGAGGAGTGAGCTCCTGCTGACGCGAGGATGGATCAGACCTGAGATGTTTGCTGCTGTCTGATAATGCAGGAACTTTAAAACTAATCCTGAACTTGACGTGACGCCGACTTAACGCAGATAAGACGGGTGTGATGCGATCACTGACCTGGTCGACAGACTTGCACATTAGAAGTTCAAGTATCGGCAGAAAATTAAATCTGTGTTTCAGAAAGAGATCGAGCTGGAACATTTGTTCCCCTTGAAGCATTTGGTGCAACAGAAAGATGATTTGAGCTGTGTCATGGTCAGGGACTTTGGTCTTCTCCGGTTGACTGATTTAAATCTATATCATGACGCCTGTGTGATGCATCAAATCATTCATAAAACCAACCCTAGACTATGTGTGCTGGTTCCGGTCTGCGGTCCTCGGGATGCATGATACCAGAAATAAACATCTAATCACTGGGAAAAAAGAAGACTAAACAGTAGCAGCTTGTCTCCTGCATGCAGGGGACCGCAGGTCTTTAAAATGGTGAAGTTCGTCTCCACCTTCGAGAAAGCTGAAAATTAAACTGATGAATTCTTATACAGAGAGCTGCAACCTCTGATAGAGCTACTGTCAGTATGTATGTATCTATGCTGTCTGTCTCTAAGGTCTGTTCACGTTCTGTGGAGTGTTTTGTTTCGTTCTGTGTGTACACAGGCTGCCTCAATAAGCTTTAGACCTGATTCACACACAGCTACATAATCTTCTTTTTAAGTTTAAATAATGACAATTACTGGATGTCAATAAGTTTTGTGTGTGTGTGAATAAAGAAAAAAGAAGGCAGCACACACAGTGGTCTCACATAAAGCAGGTAGAGGTATGTTATATTAAATCATACTAACAGTTCCACCTCTTGTTTCTCCAGCTCTTTCACAGCCGGGCTCTCCTCCTCTGGAGCCGGCTGCTGCTGCTGCTGGTTTTCAGTCGGCTTCACCTCTCTGGCTTTCTGCTGCCCCTCCTGTCGGACAGCTGTGGTGGGTGCTGCGGGCCGAGGCTCTTCCTTCGGCGGAGGTTTGGTGAGCTGCTGGTCCGGCGGGAGTCCAGGAGCCGCTCCGGGGTTCTTCTGAGCGGCCAGCTGGAGGGCCCTGTCCCGCTGCAGCTGCTGCCGACTCCGGGTGGCTGGAGCCGGCTTCCGGCCGCGGGCTGCCGCCGCGGACAGCATGGAGTCTAAAACAGACAGAGGATGACTCAGCATGTTTTTTGTTTTGTTTTTTAAATTGTTTTAATTGACAAATAAAATAAAATATTTGCAATTACAGGTATACAGTCTTTTTTTACATATATGCATGTGTAACGAAAAACAAAAGGACAACATGCACATTACTGGTTATTTATGCAATATAAAATATACAACACTGAAATACAAAGATTCAGTCAGGTAGTTCCTCTAAATTAGTGAAGTAGGAAACAAAGGGCTGCCATTTATGGAAGAATTTGGCTGCACATCCTCTCAATGTATATTTAATTTTCTCAAGTTCTCAAGAAAAACATCATGTCTTTAAGCCATCGGATATTTAGCAGACTTCCAATTCAACAATAATAAACGTGGGATGTGAAAGCTGTAATATCCTTTTGTGTAGAGTTGAGTACAAGCGAAATCCCAAATCTAGTGATCAGAGGGCAAGGCTGGAGGTTTACACCAAGAACAGTCGACATCATAAAATAACAAAAAACTTTCAGATCAGTAAAAAAACATGTGGCTGAGGGGGCAAGGAGAGTCATGGTGTTTATCAGAGTCAGTGTTCATTTCTTCAGACGAGACGACACAATGTTCTAAAAACACGGACTGTGCCAATGTGCTTTTTTTGTTGACGAATAAAAACGAGACGAAAATGTCACGCAAGAACTAAAACGTCCGCTTTGACGATATAAGAAACAAAGCAGCATCCAGTCCTGCTGTCATGTTTCTGTGCCAGCACTTCTTTTACTGTAGCAGCGTCACCGCCACACGTTTGAATCCTCTGGCTGCTCTCGAACCTGTGGCTGGAAACAAACAGCACGCAGGAGAAACACGTGTACGGACAGACAGCACGATCATGTTGGAAGGACAAAGACACTCGACATCTGGTCCCATTCCATTAACTAGAAGCAGAGGAAAAGTCACAATGTCTCGTTTTGACAAATATGTAGTTTGTTGTTCTACCTAAAAGACTCATTGACGAACAGATTTCATCTCGTCTGAAGAAATAAACAGACTGCTGCAGACCTCCATGCAGACTGTCTAAAACCTGGACGTAGTCTCTGTGACGTCCCCGCAGACTGTCTAAAACCTGGACGATGATTATTAAACTGGTTCTGGATGTGAAACCTGGAACTGAATATGAAGTTGCAGTTTTCAGCTGTCTGGTTTGTTCACAGCTCTCCTTCACATGTACACATCAGCTTGACATTTGAGTGGTTGTTAAAAGTCTAAACAATATAACCTTTATCTTTTTATAACCTTTATGTTTTTTATAACTTGTCTCTTTCCTGTTCTCTGAAGCTAACGTGCTAACAGCAGCTACCTCTGTGCTGCAGCTTCCGGAGCTCCTCGTCAGAGAAACCGGCCCAGCCGCTCATTGTTCGGCTTCACACGAGACCCAGGCCGGAGCAGAGTGCAGGCATGTGAAGTGTTCCGACCGCTGACCCAGAGGAAAGTCCCGAAGTTTGACGAACAAACAGAAACAAACAGAAACAAACAGAAACAAACAGAAACAAACAGAAACAAACAGAAACAAACAGAAACTGAATGAAGCTACGGAGCTCCGAGCGACTCCGCCATCTTTGTTTACCACTGCCACGTCAAGGACCCCGAGAAGAACCGGTGACGTAGAGGGCTCAGAGGCCGCCTGAATAAAAAACAGTAACATTTTATTTTATTTAGTTTGACACACTGACACGGTTTGTGCCCTTTCAGTGCCTCTTTGTAAATTAATATGACTTTGTAGTAAGTAATGCAGAAGGCATATTCATGCTGTGCTACACCACTGCTTGTTTATTTCATTTTTATAGACCTGTTTATACTGTAAACTCTGTCCATACTGCCATATTTATGTTTATACTGATAACTATGTTTATACTATTCATTCCAACTTCAAAATACCACCATATTTATTACATGGTGGTATTTTTAAATACCTATACCTATATCAAAATACCTAGTATTTTGAGATACTATTTATATCTCCAGACTTGCTAATGTCTTTTCTATTCTCGGATGTCTTTTAGCTTGTATATATTTTTATATCTATATTTTCATTATATATTTTTACATCTTTACTTATATTTTAGATTTCATGTTTATGCTGTTTGCTGATAAGAGGGAAACACAGTTTCAGTTCTCTGTATGTCCTGTACATACGGCAGCATTGATAATAAAGTTGACTTGACTTGGTTCCCAAAGTGGGGGCCGGGACCCTCCGGGGGTCGCAAGGCAGCAAGGGGAGGGGTCGCAAGATGATTTTCCGATATCAAATTAAATGTAAAAAGTTTTAGAAATAGCATATTTTAGCCATAATTGTAACAAAACATAAAAAGTAGTTACATTTAAAATAAAACCTGTCGATTTTCTTGATGTGATGACGACAGATTAACAACACAATAATACAATAACAAGGACCAATCATCTGACATCTGGGGATACAGTTGGGTTGTTTTGGGGGCCGTGGGCTGAAATGTTTGGAACCCTGTGCTACGTAACCGTGACATAAATCTCCTCAGTGTTGTCCTGATTTATTTATCTGGTATTTCTGAAGGTTCAAACTTAGTTTTGGATTTTTGTTTTAACTTGAATAAAATCCAAATCACTTAAAGTGTTCATCTAATTTCTCACAGAGGGACTTCCTTTTAGGGGTCAGAGGTTAATTGAGGAACTGCTTCATGTGAAATTTAAGAGACTTCTTAACTATGACCTATGAACTATGTTATCAGAATGATAACAAAATAGAATTAAGTAGAAAATCAGTTCAGCAGTTTAGTTTTTCATTTTCCTGTTTTTTAACGTTCAAGTGAAACATCCACCATGATTTAGGCTTTATTTATATTTATACAGTAATCATCACATTTTCTAGTAAGGCTGGGATCACGACCAGGCGGCAGTCTCCGTGGCACTCGTTCCTCAAACGTCCACTTGAGGCTGGCTCCAAATGGGAGTCAGTCTCCATAAGTTCCCATGTTATAAATGTCCACATTTTTAATATTCAGGCTTAAAGTTATGCAGAATTAAGAGTGTGGATGGTTTGATTGACAGGTGGTTGCTGTTGCAGATTGTTTGAACACCCAGGCATCTTTCGTCCCACCTCAGGTCCACCGATGATCCACGTCTGCCGAATTTTAGATTATCCGTGTCCATTCTTTATACTGTCAGTGGTTCATTACCACCTTAAACAAGAGCTTGTTGCTCCAGGTACAGTAGAACAGATGAAATATGAACCATGAAGGCCAGTTTGATGAAAGTCTGACGTCTAATCTGAGGCTAAAACACAGCACAGAGGGTTTTAAAACTCTGGAGTGTCACAGTGACTGTGTGCCTCTTACTGTCAGTCCAACATGGCCTCAGAAACAACTTCCACCATTTATCACTGGACGGAAGATGTCTGACTTTTTAATCAGTGAGCCCATAAGCTCTACAGTGTCTTATTCCTGTCATGTCATGTGCTTTTCTCATGTACATCTCCTATTAACTCATATAAATTGACAGCAGGCGTATCATGTCTGGTGAGTCAGTCGTGGAGGTGGAGGTGGAGGTGGAGGTGGAGGCGGTCTGTGGACAGGAAACAGGACAGAAGGTATTTCAGGACTTTGTAGGAGCCATGTGATTTGTTTTTTATTGCTTTCTTCACCACTGTCCCTCACACACTGCCTTCATTCAGCTCCATGATCCATCATTACCTTCATGTATGCACCACAGGCTCCTTGTTTTCTGCAGTAATTGGTCAAGGTACAGACATAATGCGTGTCTTTTTAACCTTGGCAGTGCTGAGGAGTCGGAGCGATGCAAAAACAATGACCTCTGCTTGGCAACTAATAAAAACTGGCCTCCACATCTTTTTTGCATCTGGGGGCCAATTATGTGCGAGTTAAAAGGCGAAACACCTCAGGAGGGCATAAATCGCCGGCAGAGTGGAGACAGGGCCAGGCATGGAGGCCAGATGGCAGAGAGACAACCACTTTGGGTTCAGAGTGTGTTTTGCTGCAGTGGCGGCGGCGGCAGGCCGAGGATGGGACAGCCTTGGATCCCTGATTACTGAGCGCCAGAGGGGACCACATGGCTCATTACTGAGATGACCTGCGGAGGTACATCAGGGTTACAGGTGGGGGAAGTGCATAAATCCCCTGTAGGAATGGGTGGTACTGATAGTAGAGGAGGAGGTTACCCCGATGACGCCGCTCAGTTCACAAGTTCAACATGTCGGATCTGCTGTCCACGTGTCGAGACGCGTCTGAGAAAGTTCTTCACACAGGAAGTGGACATCAATCTGAAGATAATTTACACACAGCGAGTTAAACTAAATATATTTTCTGTGAGAACCAGGACATTAAATTAATATCAACCTGACTACCTATTGCACAACTTCATTGTTCAAATTGTGTCTCTAGTCAATCAATGTCAGCTCTCGTCAACACACTCAAGGTCTCAACTGGAGTCTTTGAATACTGTTTTCCAAATGACTAAAAATCACCTGCACTTTATGTTTCTCCCAAAGCAGAGCAATAAATCACGTGTCCGGGGTTACAGAAGTAAATTCATTTTCTGGAACACTTCAAGGCTTGGAGGAGCAAAACTGTGACATTACTTTGTGGGGTTACATGTTAGGAAAGAAAAAAAGCCTCTTTCAGGGCTGGAGTTAGTCCAGCATGCTGCAAAATCAATGTTTACTGTCCCGTTACACATGAATCCTCATCCTCAAACCGTTTTCTAGAAAGAATCCACAGCTCATGTCTGCACGGAAACGGTTCAATCCACAAAAATTCAGTTTGCTTTCTGTCTGAAGTCAGCCAACCAGTTACAGTTAGAAGCTGCTAAAAATACTTCATTGTTGAAATAATGATGATTTGATGTGACATGATATGTTGCAATAAACCTATAGTATCACTCCCATCACACACATACTGTACACTTGGCCCTCGAATGGGGATTTTTCCTCGAACAGATGATTGAGGGTGGTGGATCATTTAACGAGCGTAGTAAGTGTGCACATGACCTTTGACCTCCCTGCTATCCATAAAGACGCACAGCCCGTGTTGCTCAATCAAACAGGAAGTGCTGTGAAAAATAAACAGCCAATCCGAGGAGACGCGTATCAGAGAGTCGGAGCTTGAACGAAATTGAGGATGATTGGGGGTCAGGCCGCCGCCGTGGCTCCGAGCTGGAAGCTGGAGGAACTTCTAATTGCTGTTTAAAAAATGTGTATGCCAGGTCCAGGCTGACCCTCTGCCTTCCTCCCTCGTCCTGGTCACAGCACCTCCTCTCCCCCTCGGCTGCTGTTCTGAATTTGTTCTTTAATTTCCATCCCTGACCTTTTGTCCCGCCATCTGCAGCCAGTTTGCAGCACTAAACAGCGGCCTGACATCATGCACGCTCTTTCCCTTTATCTCTCATTCACTTCACCCGCAGCGTCTTTCTCTCCTTTTTCCTGTTTTCTCCGCCCTCCGTGTTTTCTCTAGATTAGAAACTGCTTCTATGATTCACTCGTCTGTTTCGTCTTCTGCCTCTCAACGGTTCTGTTCTCCCCGTGTAGCCTTTCATCAAGATTAGCAAGAAGATTTTGAGCTCTTCAGTTATTAAACTGTAGGAATATTCCAAAATGTTGAACCAAAAAAATTCAAATAATCAAGCTCCAGGATTTGTGCCATGTTTTTTAAGTAATACCATCAAATTGAAATGTTGCAGGAAGTATCAACGTTTGTATCATTTTGCCAACCTGGTTACTACAAAATTCTAACAGTTCGTAAATTATCCTGTTTTGTCCGACCCCTTATACAAAGACGTGGATCATCAGTGGAGCTGAATGACGCCTGGTTACTGAAACCAGACACCTGTAACCACGCCCACCTGTCAATCAAAGCGTCCACGCTCTTAACCCTGCATAACTTTAAGCCTTAATATAATGTGAACAGGTGAGTTGTATATAAATTCACCCTCAGTACAGTTGTCATGAACGGGGAAATTAGCTACAGAGACCAAAACTGTTTTTTGTACCAGGCTGTAAACATGTTTATTTCTGCTGTGAAGTTGGACATTTGGACATGGGGACTTATGGAGACTGACTCACTTCTGGAGCCAGCCTCAGGTGGACATTAGAGGAACTGCAAGTTTTGACCCTTCCTGTGTTGGTTTCATTTGTCAAAGTCATAGATATCATGACATCTGTTCAGGCTCATGTGATAAAAAATCTTTAATCACTTATGGCAGAGGAAGGTCAGGTGATGTTGTTCTAGAGACACAGTGTGTGTAGGGAGGAGGCCAACGCAAACATCTGACTTTAACACAAGAGATCGTTAGTTTCGTCAGATTTGTTTTTTTAAAGCATGATCTCAGCCGTCGCCTGACCTGAACCATGTTTCATAATGTCACCATGACGACAAATGTCCCCTAAACCTACAAAGTCCTCTCTGTCTTCTAACCCAAACCATTTGTGCCTAAATCAAACCACAGCAAACCGTAGAGATGTCACAGCATAATTCATTTTCCAACAATGATCTGTAACAGGATTGAAAGGCACGGACAAACAATGCGGTCCTGCAGATGAGGACATGGGCAAATAATGTCCCTGTGAAATCTGCATGGAGTATGGAGTGCAGAAGATGAGGTAACATGCTGAAAGAGCCGCATGTGACAGATTTTCCTGCAGCAGTACTGACGTCAGGTCAGCTCTTTGCACGATCACGACCTAAAAACTACAAAAACCTGCAGATATCATCACTGAATCCTGTTCAACTCAAACCTCGGCTCACCTGAGCTCTCTGCCATCGTTACCATTCCCCTCAGACTTGGCTTTTAGTCCGTGCCGTGCCAACCTCACGCCAAGCCCTCTTAATGTTCTTGGAGAGTGTCCCTGATCCATCTGAACGGAGGTCTGTGCTGCAGACTCTGAGGAGTCCCACCTGTAAGGAGGACCAAACAATGCCTCCCTGTCTCACCTGCCTCCCTAGCTCTATTTCCCCTGGCAGTCCGTTTGGTGTGCGGGCCCTTTCCTATGCACCGGTGAGCTCTTTGGACAGCGCTCAGGCATTTCATCGCATTTCAACAGGCCCTTCAACAGTCTGACGTCCAGACGTTTGGGCTCAGCCGGGGCAGCTGCAGCCTCGAGCAACGAGCGGGACGGACGGGTGAAAGTCAGGAGCGGAGTCAGGCTGTCAGTTCGTGTTGAGATGAAAAATACATGCAGTTAGATAAGACAGACAATCAGACACAGAGACAGAGAGGAGGGCAGGACCACGGAGGAAGGAGAAAGAAGGAAGTGCCCGAGGCGTACAGCGCCCTCATCCATCACGGTTCTGAACTCTCTCTGGGCTCCTCTGTTCGTTTTTACTGAAGTGTTTAAAGGAAATATGTTTGTTTAGCTTCGTCCAAAGAGTCGTATGAAAAGATGGATGTTAATTTAGTCTTTATCAAAAGTGTGTTTCGTTAACCTCCATCTGACTGCTGCCTGTTCCACCAAGAAAGAGCAGACACAGAAAGGACGAGGTGGAGACAACAGTGTCTCACACAGGACACACACGAGACAAAGACAAATCTCAGAGCAAACACTGATTCCTGGTGGAGCTGCTGGCTTGTGTACTTATCTCACCTGTTGCTGTGTCACTGCTGGAGAAAGGCCCCACCCATTATCATTCAGGTGTAGGCGGGATAAATACATTTATCTTGGGTGGTGCTGAGCCCAGGACGCAGCGACAGCGCCCTGGGTAAATAGTTGGTGAACGTTGTCTCCGTCCTTTGTGTTCGAGCGTGGCCTGCAGCAGTTTGTCCTCTCACCTGTCTGATCACCTCACCACCTGTTCCTCATCACCCAATCAGCTCTTGCACCACAGACTGGCTCGATCTTCATGACTGTTCAGTCAGAGAGATGTATTAATATTATATTATAATAGCTGTTTCCCCTGGTCTCAGTCTTCATGCTAAGCTGGAGACACTTGTTGACACCAGCAGGTTTTTTGGCTGAGGAGGGTCGGACTGACCCCGGCTGAACCCGACTTAACAGAGTCAGAAAGTTTGGGACTTTTTAAACAGGCAATCACACGTGATGACAACTGATTCATTAGGCCCCGAGCTTTGCCCAGAAATCCCCATAAAAAGAACCTCGGTCGAAGTCTCGTTGAAGCTCATTAGGAGGGAAAATGTGGTCTCGTACACCAGAGCTCAAATAAAGATGCAGCTGTCTCCAGCATGGCCTTCAACAATTTGGCTGCCGGATCAGATTCTTAATCAAATTATTTTTAGCTATGGCACATTTAATCCGCTGTTGTTTTATTCATTAGCCGTTCCACGAATTTATTGTGGCTCTGGCGGCCTCGCTGTCTCTCATCTCAGCCATTTCCCAGAGTAACACACACACATCTGGTCCCAATCAGAAAGGGAGAGGGGGGGAATGCCTATTAGCAGTCTCTGGCATAGGTACGCCGTGAACAGCAGTCCCACATCTCCCCTGGAGTTTTCTGGTAGTCCTGTGCTGTATACAAGCTCTCGCCACGCCCTTATTACCTGATTTCATTACGACGGGAACAGAATGAACAGGAGTCCTGGATTTCTCGGGGCCTTTTCTGGCAGCGCTGGCGGTAAGGAGCCCTGCTGAGAGCAGAGTACGGAGATTTATGGCACAGACATGCCGAGCCTCAGCTGAGTTAATCACATTAAATCCAAGTATGTGTCGTGTTTGTGGATATGCAAAGCAATAATGAGTCATTGTTCCAAACAAAAAAAAGCTGTGATAATCAGGCTAATTTATGACCTTCCCTTGTTGGGCCTTTTTATGTTCTTCATAAACAATTACATAAAACTGATTTGATTATTTTCAAAATCCAATTTTATTAGCATCACTGGACTGGAGATATAAAACAATTCAGAATGTGGGTTGAAGCGAGAGGTCACAGATTCAAAAAGACGGATTGAAAGCATTCGTGTAAACAGGCTTTTATTAAAAGTAGCAGCCGGTTGGTGAAAAAGAATCTCTGATGTTGTTTTGTCTTTGAAACATCTGCTGCCATTTCAAAGAGATCCGACTTGTTTTTGAAGAAGAAATGATCAGGAGACATCGTGTGATGAACTCTGTCCAAAGAATGAAAGTTCTGATGGTGATGAACTCTCAACCCCTCACACCACGTGACCAAAACCACAACCACACACATAACTCATTCAGAATGTCCTCACTTTACAAAAAGCATCCTCAGTCCAGAAGTGTCTTCACTCTCCTACATGTCCACACTTTAGAAAGTGTCCTCATATTCACAGTTTCCCCAGATTTTCACAGCGTGTGCTTCATTCATCACATTTCCCCAAAATGCATTGATCTCCATTTTTTTCTATGATTGTAATTACACTGGTCTAACGAAATGATGAGCACGGATTTATTCTGTCTGTCTTTGGTCATCAGACAGAGGCTCAAACACGTTAACATAATTTCATTGCTGAAACATATTATTACATTTCTGATCGTTTATATTAAAACACAAATACAGCTGAAACATAAACACCATGTGCATGTCTGTTAGGTTAGTGAACTCGTTATCTCTCTGTATTAACAATATAACATCTAAAGAGGCTCTAACACTTACAGCAGCACATCTTCATGTTTAATCATTTTAATTACTCTTAATGTCTTTATCAACCATGAAATGATATAAACAATCCTATGAAAGCCGTCTCTAGGACAGATAATTATTATTAAATGTTCTTTATTAGAAAGTTATTTTATTTCTCATATGTTTTAATGTGCCCCTGATTTTCCAAAAAGGTTCTGTATTTAATATAAAATGTTAAATATGAAAATCATTGTATCATGTGTATGTGGAAAATCTAAATGTAATGCACTAAGTTAAAACGTAATATAAAGATCACACATCCAGCAGAAACACTGTAAAACATTTATTCAAATATTTTATTCTCAAATCTTTTTATTTATTTTTTAGCGCCACATTTTTCACATTTCCACATTTTCTGCTGCAACATTTGTCGACTTTTATTAAAGTGAAAAACACACAAAGTATTGGAATTGTAATAATATATTAATTAGTATTTTCCACGGTCACGTCGCTGTGTGCAGCTCCAGTAAAGGAATACGTCTTCCTGCTCGCTAAACAAAACAACAGAAAAGGCTGAGTGAAGAGACGGTGAACTGAAGCTGTCACACACACACACACACACACACACACACACACACACACAGATCAACACAAAGATATCCTCCCACAAACACACAGTTAATCAGATCCAGGACCAAGTCGCCGAGCTATTCCCCTCAGAAACCACCTCCATATTTTGTGGGCCCGGATTCCAAACACCACGAAGCATTTCGCTCTCGGTGACAGATTCCTGAGCTGCATCATCAAACCACAACGGGCCAGCTGATACTGGGGAACTGGGAACATGGAGGTCTGATGTTATGGGAACCAGTTACAGAGATCAGCACACTCACACACATTCATAGTGACGGACAACAAACAGAAACAAACAGGACCGGGTGTTTGGTCCGAGCACTGTAGTGGAGATGCTTACACACACACACACACACACACACACACACTCTCTCTCTCTTTAACACTCAGACAAAGTGTGTGTGATGACTGTTCTTAGTCAACAAAACTAACAAACATGTTCTTCACTCAGTGTGTGATTCATCTCAGACACGTGAGCAGAGAAAGTGAAGTGTCAGGTTGTGTTTACATTTCTCTAATTTTTCTCCTCATAGTAACTTTTTAATCTGCTGTTTATCCGGGTCGGGTCGTGGTGCAGACGGCAGCGCTCCACCAGCAGCAGCATTTTCCTTCTCTAGTCGTTCCCAGACAGGATGAGATGTATAATCTGTTCAGTGTGCTCTGGGTCTCATATGGACGAGCCCTGAAAACCTCCAAGGGAAGGAGCCAAGGAGGCATCTAGAGTCCTGGACCACCTCAACGGGCTCCTCTTGACCTGAAGGAGCAGCAGCTGTAAAAGTGAGCCAGGATACTGTGTGCACTATCAAAGGAAGTGTCAGTTCCTCTAACGTCCACTTGAGGCTGGCTCCAGAAGTGAGTCAGTCCCCATAAGTCCCCATGTCCAAATGTCCAACTTCACAGCAGAAATAAACATGTTTACAGCCTGGTACAAAAAACAGTTTTGGTCTCTGTAGCTAATTTCCCCGTTCATGACAACTGTACTGAGGGTGAATTTATATACAACTCACCTGTTCACATTATATTAAGGCTTAAAGTTATGCAGGATTAAGAGCATAACTGGTGTCGTTACAGGTGTCTGGTTTCAGTAACCAGGCGTCATTCAGCTCCACCTCAGCTCCACCTCTGTGCCCATTTTTGGTTTAGCCAAGAGCCGACGGAGGCAGGACTGCAAAGATGGAGACGATCAGAGCCACCACACTGAGCTTCACAACGTCTCTGTGGGAGACGTCATGGAGACTACGTCCAGGTTTTAGACAGTCTGCGGGGACGTCACAGAGACTACGTCCAGGTTTTAGACAGTCTGCAGGGATATCGCAGAGACTACGTCCAGGTTTTAGACAGTCTGCAGGAACGTCACAGAGACTACGTCCAGGTTTTAGACAGTCTGCGGGGACGTCACGGAGACTCCTTCAGTCTGCCGTCCTCACAGGGAGCAGCAGTGGAGCACAATAGACAGCTGCATAATTTGATTTCTGCCGTTTTGTTTATCTAATTTGAGTTACAGCCTCATAAATGTATCTGCTGTCGCCACCGCAGCAGTTTTTCTTAACGCCCGTCTAAATTTATTCTTGAAATGAGGCGTTTGAATCTGCGGCCAAGCTCTTTCATCAGTGCGTTTGTTGGTGTTGATCGTTTCTCAAAGAGCTTCTCCCTCTGTCTCTCTGTCTGTCTCTGTCTCTGTCTCTGTCTCTTGGTCACATGATCACCACAGCACCACATCAGAGCCTCAGCGCCTTATATGTCCCACATTTAACGTAAACACCAGGGGTTGCCATGGGGAGGCTGGCAGGGCTGCCCCTTCGTGCCCACTTTCTTTTCCTATCATCATCATTATCAGGCACCTCAAACGTTACACAACACTCTGCTTTCCACCACAGCGCCTGCCAGAGCCACACAACACACACTTATTATCTGTGTCAGTCAAACACTTCAACCCAGTGGATCGCACATTTCCAAGATCTCAAGATAGTTCTGATCGGCCCTTTTCGTGCCACGGTGGTGAATTTGACTCATTAGGATTTGTTCCCATTAATGCACGTCCATGCAAAGACGTCTTTGATGTGTCAAAGCCTTTTCCACATTTTGCATTTTCAGATTGTTTTCTGGAAGTCCCAAACAACCGGAAAACTGCTAAATCTCCTCGAAATCCACGAGCATCTGGTCCAAACATGGCCCGTTCCTCTTCATGCTCTCTCAGAAGCTTTGTTCCGTCTCCTCTGGATCTCTGTGATGTTTGGTCCAGTTTTGGATCACACAGTACAGGTGTTGTCAATAATGTGTCATATGTTTGTGGCCGACCATCGGACAGCACTTTTTGTTTT
The DNA here is from genome assembly GCF_000972845.2 of Larimichthys crocea. Lineage (NCBI taxonomy): Eukaryota > Metazoa > Chordata > Actinopteri > Sciaenidae > Larimichthys > Larimichthys crocea. The sequence continues at coordinate 7,527,948 of NC_040027.1, read as the reverse complement.
TGAAAAGTTGTAGACCTCATTTCCTAATTTATACATTTGTTTTTATGCCACATCTTTAAGATGGAAACAAGATGATCCAGAACCAGAACCAGTACAACATTAACGGGGTCACCAACAGCAGCAGCTGATCTCACTGCCTAGTCCAGCAGCAGTCAGCCCAGCTCGGCGTCTGTCTTTCAGCCTTTTATTTCACCAAGCTCTCACCAACCACTAAAAGTCAGTCCCACATTTACTCTTGTCCGGCGGCTTCTTGCTCGCTCACTCTCTCCTTTTCTCTTCTTAGCTTCCTCCGTCAGCGTCCTCTTCACTCTCTTCTCCTCTGCCATCATGTCCATAGAAGCTGCTGAGCCTGGTTACCTCCTCTTCTTCTTGCCTGTTGGTACAAACACTCAGTTCGTCAGCTTGGCGGTGAGCTCAGAGCGACGGGTACCCGCATCTAACTGATCTAACAGCAGCTACAGCTGTCAGCAGTTTACTTCACTGTCCATCATAAACTCTGTAAATCACAGAGAGTTGAGGCGGAGCAGCCGGAGGACATCAGAGGGAAAACCAGAAAACATTTCCTCCATAAAATATGATCCAGTTTCACCAGAATCAGTGAAATAGTTGCTGCTGTGTGACTTAGTGCCGTAAAGCGTTACGTACTTCTCCCGACCCGGAGCCCAAAGTTACATAGAGTGAGAACAGACGTACGAATGACAGAGACACCGTTCAGCTGATCACAGGTCAGTGTGGGTCAACAGATGTTAGACTATCAGAGGAAAGTTACAGTGATGTTTTATGGGAAACAACAAATTGAGGCTGAAATAGTGAAACTGGACTTTCTGGGAAATGCTGACGTGGTTTAAAGAAGCTCCTGGCGTCCATGCTTTGTTCTTTGTGACTTCACAGTGTCACAGCAGAAGAACACAGAAGGTCATTTAATCCATTTGTTCCCCTTTTTTCCACTGAGCACAGGAGTGACGTCTTCACGTTGACGCGAGGCCAGAACCAGAAAGAAAAGATGCATGTATGTGTGAACGTACTATTACACCTCTTTCTCTTTTACTCTCTCTCTGTTTCAGCCTCTTTTCTCTCATCATCAGGTCCCCTGGAGCCCCGTTAATAAGCATGTGTTTGTAATTACATCCCTGTAGCCATGAGTGACATAGAGGTGCCCTGGCACAGAATCACTGGCTGCCTTAATGTGCGTGCCCCCTCCCAACCCTCAGCACCCTACTACGCCAACCCCTGTGCCCAAAATAGTTTAATGAGGAGCTTTTTAATGCCTTTATTATGGCAGAAACTGGCACCATGTACCAAAGCCTAATGCCACGCCGCCCCCACCTCATCTCGCTAACTAACCGCCAGAGGTAATGCTGTGTGAGCGCCTTGCCCTCAGGATTGGGGAACATTTAAAGCCTGTGTTGCTATTTTGTTTTTAATATGCTTTATAAGTCCTAACCACACACTCCTGCACGCACCTCCACCTCCGCATACATCTGACTCGCATGCATCCATCATGCACAAACACACACACGTACACAGCTGTGCAATCAGGCATCCTCGGGGGCAGTGATTTACTACCCGGGACTATTTTATTAATTTAATTACACATTTACAATCATTCTTCTCAGAGGAAAACAGGGAGAAAAGTGCTGCCTGTGAGTTTTTTGCGGAGGCAGCCAAACCTTGTTTTATTTTATGGCCGAGAGAGAAAGATGTTGTTTTATTTTACGAGTGGCCTCAAGGTTTCCTTAATGTGTTAGAAACACAAAGGGTGTGTCCTGTAAAGCACAGCGCTTTAATGCTCTTTTTGTTTGTTTGGTTTGTTCTCTTTAAATTTCCACCAGCCCGACGAGGGAAACAATCACTCACCGTAAAACAAATAGGGAAGCGTTTTTTCTCGTTCATTTTCTACACCCAAAGCTGTCCGTCAAACGGGGACGTTCAGAGACAACGCCGGGTCTTCATCCTGAACCAGCTGAAGATCGACACTCTCGTTCCACTGCGTCATTATTTCTTCAACTGCGGATCGAAACGGGCCATTAGTCTGTGTCAGATGGCTGCCCACATGACAAGAATAAAAATGGGCTGTTGTTAGTTTGGGTCGCGGCGCGGCTGAGAGATGAGATTTTTGCGAGTTTCATCCCTGAAGGGGGAAAAAATCTGTCACAACATTGTTGCTCCACCAGGATGTGAGCTGCGAGGCAGACCACAAAATAATACAGCAACTCAGGAGAGCTGTTTGTCAATGCAACCATGGCTACTTTAGGATGTTTGCTTTGCTGCAGAGGGTTATTTAGTTTGACTCACTAATTGGTTCTTCACACTGAAACTCGCCTAAAGTTGAAGAACCCTCAGTCCACGCTTTCAAGAGACTGCAGTAATAACGGCGAGTTCAGAAGACACTGAAGTTATCTCTCTCTCTCAGCGGCACCAGACTACTGACAAAAATATGATTTCACTGTGCAGAACACGCGAGTTCCTCATCGTGCCTCGATCTGCAGAAACATTAAAGTCAACAGACTGAAGCAGCAACTCTGGTCAATGAAGGCTGGTGGCCTCGAAGAGAGCGTAGATCGATATAAACTATAATACTCTAAATGTACACTATGATTTTTATGTGTCACCTGGCTTGTTGCTGCCTCCGTCCACAGCAGGACATTGTGTAGCTTCGTGTCGTGTTGTCGTGCCTCGATCTGCAGAAACATTAAAGTCAACAGATTGAAGCAGCAACTCTGGTCAGCAACCAGTGAGGTCAATGAGGTCTAGTTGCCTCAAAGAGAGCGTAGATCTCCTGACAGAGAAGCCGTCAGCAGTGAAAATACTGTAAATATAGCGAACACTGTGATTTTTATGTTTTTGTCTTGTTGCCTCCACAGCTCCATGCTGGTCCTCCTGTCTGGCTGTGGATCAGTACCTCATACACCGACGCTTCAGAAAACCCGAACTATCCCTCTGATGATAGATTGAAAACATATTGGTGCAAAGACTTGATATACTTTCACTTAACAGGTTGCTCAGATGGAGTGGAGGCCGCGCTCTTGTCAAGTAATTTGACAAAAAACAAGTCCCGTTCTCTGGAACACTACTGTACTCACTCAGAGCTTTGAACCGGCTCATTGTTCCCCTTAAATTGCCGTTCCAAAGCACTCAAGTCACATTAACACATATTGATATTACAACAGGGTTTGACAGTTGAAAGTTCACATAGTTGAGGAAGTTCAGATACAAACGTCTGACGGGTAGAAACACACTGATTGTCCTGCAGGCGTACTCTCTCCCCTGTGCTGTAATCTCAACCAAAGAACACACAGCACCAAATCTCAGCACTCCACCAGGTCGTGACCTGGAGCCGAGAACTTAGTGGGCGTACCACGCCAATCATCTTATCACCTTTCTCTATAGGGGCCGGTCAGATTCGCTGCCATTTGCATGCACGGATCTGTCGTTTAGCATGTGGCCGTCAGCTCTCAGGGAGGTTCGTCTGCGGTGGAAAACATCAGTCAGCCGCCAGCGTCTGACAGAGCTCATTACTCACGTTACCGGCTGACGATGGCAAGGAGCCTCGGCTTCAAGTCAAGACATCCAGCATCGCCTGTTATTTAGGCCCTTCAAGTGCCGGGGCAGAACACACACAGACAGGGCTAAACACAGCCAGCGTAGCCACCAGGAATGTGTTTTTGCCTTATTTCTGTTGACGCGTAAGAGCGGCGAGGGAGAAGCATCTGTCTTCGTTTTCCTTGAAACTCTAGATATGCAGAACAAGCCTTAATGCTGTCATTACACGTACTGTCTTATTGCTGCAAATCAAATCCATGGTCATGGAATTGGTAATAGATATGGCTGACAATCACTGCATGTGTGTGTGTGTGTGTGTGTGTGTGTGTGTGTGTGTGCAGAGGTGTACAGATCCTTTAAGGGCCAGAGGCAAAGCTGCAGAAGGGGCAGTTCTTCTGCATACATCGCGTCAGGGTAACATTAAGGGTTTAGGGTTTAGGGTTTGGGGCACCTGTTAGAGGTACTGCTTGGACCTGGATCAGCGGGTACATGGGTCAAACAGACCGACTAGAGAGCGACTTGGTGATTTGGTCCTTGAGCCAACTAGAGGGATACCAGGACCAAACAGAGGGTCATCCAGACCAGTTGTTTTCAGGGACGATGCACTCATTTCTTCATGTGTTCATTTTCACCTGTTGTCTCTTTGCAACATGTTAAATTAACCATTACAACAACAAAGCATGGAGCGTAGAGGAGTCAGGCAGCATCATGCAATATAAGACTTTATTCATAAAGCACCTTCAAAACAAAAGTTACCAGGTCTGTGCAAGGCACGTGTGAGAAAGATAAAACAGGAAATATAAAAACAGACGACAAGTTCTTATGAAACACGTCTGAGGTTTGTCTGAAGGTCACAAACTGCAAACACTCGCTCACCTTTGGATGAACCTCAGCAGACCTTCAGAGGCCTCACCGGGGTCACAATCATTCAGAGATATGAAGAGAAGATCTGTGATTAAAATGAATTCTAAATTTGATTCATGATCAGTGTAGACCAGCTAAAACTGGTGACCTATGACTTTTCAGTATTTTGAACCAAGTGGAAGTTCAACCAAAGGGCACACGTTGACCAAAGGGGTACATGAACCATCAGGAGGCACTTAGGCCACCCTGATGGGGGCATAAGGTCGACCATTGGAGCACTTTGGACATTTAGACGGCCACGTGGGCCACAGCGGCATTTAGACATTTTTAGGGACACGTGACCCAACAGGTGAGGCACCTGAGCTACCAATAAGAAGGCTGTGAGGGCCCCTCAGTGTGGCATTAAGACAAAGACATATCCTGACTTTCAAAAACAAAAGACACCTTTTCCCCATTTGTCTCTCACAGCAAAGAAGCTGTGTGATCACTGCCATTAAAACACACACACACACACACACACACACACACACACACACACGCACACACACACACACACACACACACACACACACACACACTATGACTGAAGCAATAATTACACCAAACTACGACACCTGTTAACATTCACGTCTGTTACTGAGCTTGAGCTGAGTTATGGTGAAAAGAAACAATTTCCCACCACCGCCTCCGCCGCCGCCTCGGCTGCCGAGCTTTGTACAACAAGTCGACTAACCTCTGGCCTGCAGAAGGCGGATTATTACGAGAATTTAGCTTAACGAGAACAGACACACACACATTAAGCCATCACAGGAAGAATGACTAGCAAACAGAGATTACAGCATTACAGCATCCTCCCCGAGTTGAACGTGTGATACGCTTTATGAGGACGAGGGAAAACAGAAACACATGGGCCCACTTTGATTTTATAAATGGAGAATCTGTTGGCAGATCGGTGTCCAAAGGTCACGACATGCACACACACACACACACACACACACACACACACACACACACACACGCTCACACACACACACACTCTGAACCCATAATCAGATCTGAATCCCATTTGTGCCATAAAATATTTATGATTGCACACACAGACATTTCTTATCCAGCATGAGAAAAGTGTAGATTAGTGTGTGTGTGTGTGTGTGTCTTGGGCAGGGGGGGGGCAGGTTTCTAAATTAGACTGTAATTGAAAACAAATCCACGTCGTAGTTTTCGTGGAGCTGTAATGAGGTTCAGTCACCGCTCGCCTCCTCCACTCCGTCAGTCACAGTGAGGAATCATGTGAGACGCTGCCCCGCGCTTTGGCTGCTCTTCTATGGGAGGCCGTTTAGGGTGAAAACATTGAAATATGTACACACACACATTGAAAACGTGCACACACACATTGAAAACGTGCACACACACATTGA
>NC_040027.1:7439293-7522113 GCF_000972845.2 Larimichthys crocea | reverse complement strand
GTTCATGGAGAATAAAGCCAGCATCACACCTCACCATCCAACCACACACCACACACACACACACACACACACACACACACACATACATGCACACAACACACAACACACACACACCACCACACACACACACACACACACACATTCACACACTCACACACACAACATCACACACACATGCACACACGCACACAACACACAAAACACAACCTCAACACACACCCACACACCACACCACACCTCAACACACAACACCACTCAGATCATCACAGGTCAGAGTTTTTATTTCAGGATATTGTCAGCGCTGCAGGTTTATGACTTCATGTCTGTCTACAGATTTTTAGAGCGTCTGTGACATTTAACAGGTGAGTGGGTTAGATTCAACTGCTGAACAAACACCTGTGGTTGTGTTAGGTTAGGTTTAGGTTTGGTGAGGGTTTGTCACACTATAGTCATCTGTTAAACCTCTACAGCCAGTGAAATGTTACAAACATAAACATCTGCAGGCCGACTGTCTGAATAAGTTTCTCCTCATCCTGAACTTTCTTTTCTTTCGTCCCGGCTCTTTACCTGCACAATTTCACACACCACACACACACACACACACACACACACACATGCACACACACAAACACACACATTCACACACTCACACATTCACACACACGTGCACACATGCACACACACACACACATTCACACATGCACACACGCACACACATTCACACATGCGCACACACACACACACACACACACACACACACACACACACAGCTGCTCCTGGACTTTTAAAGGCCCAAAAACTAAAACAATATTTGTTTGGAAATGTAAAAAAAAAAATAAAAATGAATGAAAAAAAAATTTATTAACAAACTGAAATTTTTTTTACAGCGTTCTGAATTTTTATGTGTAACTAAACAAACTTCAGTCAGATGTCACACTGTAAGAAGTGTCACAGCGACCTCAGCTGTGACACACACACACACACACACACACACACACACACACACACACACACCTCAGATTCATCACAGCTCAGAGTTTTTATTTCAGGATCATTTGTCAGCGCTGCAGGTTTATGACTTTATGTCGGTCTACAGATATTTTAGAGAGCGTCTGTGACATTTCAACAGGTGAGTGGGTTAGATTCAACTACAGAACAAACACCTGTGGTTAGGTTTAGGTTAGGTTTAGGTTTGGTGAGGGTTTGTCACACGTATAGATCATCTGTTAAACATCCAGTGAAATGTTACAAACATTAACTATCTGCAGGCCGACTGTCCGAATAAAGTGTCTCCTCATCCTGAACTTTCTTCTCTTGAAGTCGCCGACTCTTATACCTGCACGAATATTCACACACCAACATCTACCTTTATCGAACTGATGCACCATTGTTGTGTGTGTGTGTGTAGTCAGAAGTATGCACATTGCGTGTTAGCCTGAACAAAAACCCGGCCGTGTGGTAATACATCACACTGGTGGGAGTTTGTTCCTCACCACATCTCCTCGGTGGTGGAGGATCCTGCACGCTGTGATATTAAACCCCGTGCGGTGCATCATCATGAGAAACCTACAATGTCTGGCAACCTCGCAAAGCGCTGCAATGCCCCCTTATTTCAGCAGAACAAAAGCTTTGAGCTGTCAAAAAGCACCCATCTGGAGCAAAAAAGAGAGAGGCTTCATTGTTCTCACTCCCTCCACCTCTCCTCCGCGACCCCATCTTCCTGTTGTGCTGGCTTGGCAGCGAGAAGGGGATTTTTATTTTGGTTTCTCTGCTGGAGGTCAAAGTTCCCTGGGATGTGGAATCAGAGGAGACGTTGCCATGTTTCCCCTCCCTCGCCTTTTTTTCTCAACCCTTCCCAGCAGTCCCTCTGGGATAGTGAGCAGCACATTTCATCTTCCATGAGAAACGGCAGCGAGCTGCGAGCGGCGCGGCGCTCACACGGCGTGCAGAGATCCGTGTGAGCACGCAATCCCACGTATGATGCGTAGACGAGCACATGTGCTGCAGACTCTTAGATATTGCTCAATACAATCTGGTGATTGGATCAGTTATGGAAGAATCAGCTTCAGAGGTCACAGAAATGCGATCGATCGGTGGAGTCCACCGTTTGAACTTTGATTGATCGTGTGGACGTTACAAAGCTCTGTTCTCGTGTCTCTGTAATTAAGCTGCTGTGCAGAATGTTATCATAACCAATCAGAATAATGACTAAAACTAAGAAAGTCTCTGTGTGGACGTGATGGAGCTCTTTAGGGGCCCCGGCCAATTACATCATTATCTTAACCAAGCTGCCTGAGGAGAGGCCTTGAGACACAATCAAGCGACGTTAACGCAGAAAAACACGTTTCTCTGACTCATGTGTTGATGACACGTCACCATGTGATGCCAGGTAAGCGATCTGACACGGCGATGAGTGCGCTGCAGATGTGTGTCCGTCAGCGGCAGCAAAAGCCGCAAGCATTCCAGTTCCTGGCCTGCAGACAGACAGCAGGGATGACTCTCCCTTGTTGTTGCGCAGAATGATGAGTCATTTCTAGGAGGATTTTTAGATGTCTGCTCCCCTCCACGCCCTCCTGCCTGCCCGGTTCAGCCTGGCTGTTCACTGTGTGTGTGTGTGTGTGTGTGTGTGTGTGTGTGTGTGTGTGTGTGTGTGTGTGTGTGTTGGGGGGGGGTTAATATTTTCCGTGCACTGTGTCCAGGACATTTACAGTTGGCGTCAGGGTACGCTGTTGGTCTGAGGGGAGGCACTTTGAAGTGTTTGCGGTTTCGCCACATCTGCAGGCAAGATGTGCGTACGGGGGCTGGGGGGGGTGGAGGGGGTGGTGGATGGAGGGAGGAGGCGGTTCAGAAGGAGGAGGAGGTGCAGAGTTGGTGTCGGGGCTCCTAATGTCATGTGACAATGAACAACATCCCTTAACTCTTTCCAAGCATGGCTCGGTCGATCGGTGGCGTGGGTCGTTAAATTCTCATTTCTCATCACGAAATTTGTGCAGCGAGCGAGTTTTCTATCCGACAAGCGAACGTGGCAGGCGCTGTGTGTTTGTGTACACACAGGAAGAGGAGGATCATGGGGCTGTGCTCAAACAGGGACTTTCCCAACATGTGCTTTTTATGTTGTCAGGGAGGTGTCTGCTGTAATGTTGATGAATGCCTCACATTACTGCAGCGTTTGACTTGATTAAACGCGTGTTCGTAAACTTTGCACAGTCATTATTTTCAGTTTGTTTCACACTGTCTAAATTTAGGCCAGAAAGCTATAAAAAGAGAGTCCAAACATCAGCATCATGCTTTTTAAAAGTCCAACCACAGGCCAGGGGTGAAGCCAGGGTGGTGCCGCGGTGCCCCATTAAACCGTGCCGCGGTACCCGTTAAACCTCTCGTCAGACGCTGGTTGTCTCGGTCTGCTCCTCTTCTTCAGGGCCCAAACTTCACCCCTCAGAAAAAGCCGCCAAAGCAAAGCGGAGCGTCTCTTCAGAATTAAGCCCCGCCGCAGGGACATCGGTTTAATCATCAGTTTATGGAGCTGGATTTCGCTGAGCCCATAGTCGCCGCGCCCACAAGTATTTTCACATTTCATTAGCCCGTGGGTTTTGCCAGGGTGGTGGCGAAAGCAGAGGGAGGCGGCGGTGAGCTGGTGTTGATCCCAGCGTTGGAATTCTGACTTCTTTATTTTCCACACTTTTTTTTAATTCCCGCCATATTCCTCTCCCTCCCATGCTCCCAGACGCCGGCGCTGCCATTTGCAACCATTATTAAAGTCATATTTCACAGCTTAGTTCATAAAATCGTTCAACTTGCTTCAAATTAGTAGGATTGCTCAGCCGCCCCCTCCTCCCTCCTCCCTTCTCCTCCCTTCTCCTCCTCCTCCTCCTCTCCTCCCTTCTCCTCTCCTCTCCTCCTCCTCTCCTCCTCTCCTCCTCCTCCTTCCCTCCCTCCTTCAGACAGAGTGATGGGTTAGCGGTGGATTTCACACAGTTTCTGCCATCGAGCAGTGGGCTGCCATCTCAGGTCAGCATCACTGGGCTCACATCAGGTTCAGGTTTGAGTCTTGGCTCCTGTACACATGGCAGCAAATTTCCTCACGCCATAAATACTGTGATGATTGAGACTGTGAGTGTGGCAGAGTCTCTGCCTGCACTGAGCCTCCGCTGAGCTGAAGAATAATGATTTTTAATAAATATGTTACGTTTGGTGTCAGACTAAAATTAGAGGACGAGTGTTTTTTATTCATGTGAGTCTGGTCAGAGGTTTGCTGGTGATTTGGAGGTGGTTGTGGTGGATGGACGGGTTAAACTCGATGTGGAGCTCGGTGTGGGGGCTCTGGCTGAGTTTCCTGATGGTGACAGGGAGCGGAGCCGGTGTCGTGCCAGAAGCGGAGCTGGGCGAGTACAGCTGTCCACAGTGGGATTACACACAAATCAACACTGATTTCTTTTGTGTAAGAAGCTTCGTCGTCATTAAATCTTGATTAGATCTGAAGCCCAGCACATCGTTAGATTAACAAATCTTTTTAATTAGACTTCGCTGTGTTCCATGTTTCCTGTCATATCTTTCATGTTCCTGCATTTTATCTTGTGAAGCACCTCTCCATGTCGGCTCTTCAAAGATGCTGCACAAATAAACTTTCACTCACTCTGCAGAGCTGGGTGGGTTTTTATGACCCTCCCTCACATTCCCCTGTTTAACAGCATTACATTTCTGCTTTATTCTCTCATATGTGGAACTAAACAAACAAACAAATAAACCTTTTCTGACGCTCTCAGGGAGTAAACAGCCGTAAAACGCAAAAGAAAGGTATTTCCTCTCCACATCAGTCTGAATATTTGATGTCAACTGTGAAGTGCTTTGATGCATGTTTTTACTCCATCATTAACTCCAACAGTTAGCGTCACTTATCATCTCAGTTCTGCCTAAATTACTTGTAGCGATCCTCCCTCCCTGGAGCAGTCAGCCCATATGACGGGCAAATTACTATTAGGTTTGACTAAAAATGTCGCCCATGTGAGTCCAATAAATTTCCCCCCTCACATCTTAACCGCTGGGGTGTTTCAATGTTCCCCTTGTATACAAGCCCAGGAACATGACTGAACAATGTCTCCCTCCATCATAAACTCCTTTAGTGTGGTCTTAAAAGTTCACATCCTGTTTTCCTCCAAATGCAAACACCCTGCTTGAGGTTGAGGATCGTGGAGTGGTGAGGAAAAAAAACAGAGAAAGGCTGAAAGATGCTGCTGTCCTTTCCTGTGTGGGAGGAAGAGTCATTTCAGACTGAAAGAGGCGTTCACTGTCTGTCCCTCTGTGTCACTGCTCGTCTAATTGATGCATTAGGAGGAAAAACAGCAGCATTGTTTTGTTTCTGAGATGACTTTCTGTTCGTCTGAACTCATCTGAGGCAGTTCCACTTGATTGAAACGCTTTCAGGTCGGAGACTGTGGAGCAGAGCGCGTACCGAGGACGTGATGAGCAAAACAAACTTTAACCACGAAGACGAAGGCTTCATCCGTCTCCATCCTCTGATGAAGGCCATGTGATCAGAACCAAATAATAATGATAACAAACTTTATTTATGGCACCTTTGTGTTTAAATCTGGACCAAGGAACAACCAAGAGCGACACATCCGAGGATCCCAGGGAATGAGAGGGGACATTAACTGATCTGAGGTCGGATCTATCAGTAATAAGTAATCTATAAGTAATCATTAAAATCAGCTTTTTAAGCAGCAGCTGAAACATCCAGTCAGTTCATGAAAACATGATGCAGATGAAGCTGTAACACTGTAACCGTCGATAAGTGACTAGATATTCATCTGTGAGCAGTTTGGAACTATTTTCCCAGATGAAAACTTTCCTTGATTTGTGGCCACTAGGCGGCAGAAGACAAACCTTATTATAGACTTATTATCACCTCATAAAGCTGCTGTGACAAACATGTAAGAAAGCAGACGCAGAACAACATCATCTAACTGGAGCGGCTCCTGCTGATCCATTTCTCCTGTTCCGGTCCAGACCAGAGCAGCTTGTTCCTGGGCTGTTTTCCTGCATGTGCCATCCGACCTCCACAGCTCATCCAGAAAGTCGCAGCTCAGCTGGTCTTTAACCCAAGATACTTGAATCCGACTGCAGACTCTAAACTCAGCTGTTCAGACTGTGTCTCCTTCTTATTCTCTCGTTGTAGCACTTGAACTCGAACAGTCTCTCTGGATCCAGCGTCAGCTCAGTGAAAGTTTATCAGAGCTGCTGGGAATTCTCTGCGGCTTCGTCGCTGCGAGCGACCTCTCACGTCACATTTCATTCACCGTTAACAAAAACACTGATCAGTGCAGCTTTAATAAAGTGTTTTTCTTCACGATACCCTTCAGCTTAACCAGACCTAAACTGGAATATTATGGGAATCATTGATTTTTAAAGAACTGGCAGTAAACATTCAGAAACGCTGCCAATTGGATGAAAAGTGGAGTTTTACACACACACACACACAAAAAGTGAAATTGAATAATAAACTGTTGGCATCAAACCGCAACTTATTATGAAGGCCGAACCCCCACCAGCAGAAACCAGCTCTGCCTCCCCGAGATCAAGAGACAGGAAATACCTGCCGCTGAAGGGCCGACTCTCTCAGGTCCCAGCAGATTTACTGGAGCAGCTAATGGCTCCAGCAGCGGGGCCTGTTTCCCTGCCCTCCTCCTCATGAATACATCACATCACACTCACACACAGGCCAAGCACACACACACACACACACACACACACACACACACGGTATTTAAGCTTAAAAAGTACTCTGAACATCAAAACCACAAACCGAAAAAACAAGAAGGATTCTGCAGAATTAACTCATGAATAAAAGTGAATCTGATCGGCCCGTGCGAGTAAAAGTTCTGGACGACCCCGTGTGTTTTTTTATGTCGGACCTCTTTGTAGGGGGGCCCCCGGTGTGCCAACACTGCGGTCTCTGCATTTATTCATACAGTGCTAATGGTCTGAACACTGCTTCAGCCAGTATCAAATGTGGAGTTGGGTTTGTGTGAGGAGCTCCTGTCTGCAGATTGAAAGCTCTGAAGAAGAGGAGGATGAAGGAAAGAGGATGAGAGGAAAGGAGGAAGGATAAACACTATTCTTTCAAAGAAAAGTTCAGGATGAAAGGAAATATTCAGGCAGCACAGCCTCCAAACTGCAGAGCTCCAGTAAACACACCAAGCTGCTGTAAGATGCTCGGTCATTCTGGACTCCCTGAAGACTCGGCGCTCGCTCCAAACCTCGGCCTCGCCTGGCTCTCTGCTCTGACTCACGTAGGAAAAAAAGATTTAATCATGGGAGTAAATTGGCTCGGTGGAAAAATGATTCGTCGGGGCATAATGTGCATGTGCGAGCCATTTCGACTCATTACGCAGTGATCTGAAAGGTTATGGAATTGAAACCAGCATGAGGAGGACGGAGCTTCCAAGGGCACCGAGAGCGCCGGGGCCCACGAGAGCGGCTCCACATGTTGTCAGACGAGACGCTACCACGGCAACGCTGAGAGGAGGAGGAGGAGGAGGCGGAGGAGGAGGGGGGAGGCATGGATTGTGGGTAAATCTAATTGGGTGGCTCGGCACTCAAACCTCAGTCGGAGCAATGAAATGAGGTGTTTGTTGTACCAAATTACACTGAATTAATGTATACACTTACACTCACACACACACACACACAGATGCCATCGTCTGTGGTTTCCAGCTGTGTGTTATTCAAACCTGCATGTTGTTTGTTGTTGTATGCCACATGGCCAAAAGTATGTGGACACCGGAACATTCCACTCGTGTGATAGTCGATAGTCGAGAGTAGCTGCGTCCTCTGTTCTTCAGTTTTTCAGGCTGATTTTGGAACGGTCCCCCAGATTAAAGGACAAAATGTGAAGTCGTACGTCAGCACTGAAGAATAAATCTGTTTTATAAGGTGACAACACGACGGTTACGGTTCGGTTATGGTGACTCTGTAAAGGTCAGAGGAGCTTCGTCATCATGGTTACAGTAATAACTGTGTAGTTTCAGTTTATGGAACCATCGTGGTCAAAGAAAAACAAGGATGACTGACCTTCATCGCACTATGACAGTGTCACCTGACTACAGATGCTGTTGCTGAAACAGGTGACCCACACTGACCTGTGATCAGCTGAACGGTGTCTCTGTCATTCATACGTCTGTTCTCACTCTATGTAACTTTGGGCTCCGGGTCGGGAGAAGTACGTAACGCTTTACGGCACTAAGTCACACAGCAGCAACTATTTCACTGATTCTGGTGAAACTGGATCATATTTTATGGAGGAAATGTTTTCTGGTTTTCCCTCTGATGTCCTCCGGCTGCTCCGCCTCAACTCTCTGTGATTTACAGAGTTTATGATGGACAGTGAAGTAAACTGCTGACAGCTGTAGCTGCTGTTAGCTCATGTTAGCTCAGTCTGTTAGCTGCTGTTAGCTCATGTTAGCTCAGTCTGTTAGCTGCTGTTAGCTCGTGTTAGCTCAGTCTGTTAGCTCATGTTAGCTCAGTCTGTTAGCTCATGTTAGCTCAGTTTGTTAGATGTTAGCTCAGTTTGTTAGCTGCTGTTAGCTCATGTTTGCTCAGTTTGTTAGCTGCTGTTAGCTCGTGTTAGCTCAGTCTGTTAGCTGCTGTTAGCTCATGTTAGCTCAGTCTGTTAGCTCATGTTAGCTCAGTCTGTTAGCTGCTGTTAGCTCAGTTCGTCAGCTTGGCGGTGAGCTCAGAGCGACGGGTACTGAGTGTTTGTACCAACAGGCGTTATGGACGACCAGGAAGAAGAAGAGGAGGTAACCAGGCTCAGCAGCTTCTACAAACATGATGGCAGAGGAGAAGAGAGTGAAGAGGACGCTGACGGAGGAAGCTAAGAAGAGAAAAGGAGAGAGTGAGCGAGCAAGAAGCCGCCGGACAAGAGTAAGTTTATGATGGACGGTGAAGTAAACTGCTGACAGCTGTAGCTGCTGTTAGCTCATGTGAGCTCAGTCTGTTAGCTGCTGTTAGCTCATGTGAGCTCAGTCTGTTAGCTGCTGTTAGCTCATGTTAGCTCAGTTATCTGGGCTGCCAGTCTAACCCCAGTGCATTATTTTCTCAAACCATAACCACGATGTATCATTAAGAAAACCTTCAGGGAGACCAAGCAGCCAGAAAAAACAAACCAAGACCAAAAATACCAAAATTATACGGAGAGGAGTGAAAATTTCCCCCCTAAAATCTCCGGTTTTACTTCAAATCAGCTGAAGAAGGAAAGAAAGAGTATAGAGAAATATGGAAAGAAGAAGAGTCAGAGGAAAACAAGAAGTATTTTTAACAGGGAGGGAAAGTAATGCGTCAAAAAGGACGAGAGAGACACAAGAAGAAGAAGAAGACGAGGAGCGAAGGAAGGATGTTTGTCTGAAAGTGTCACTTCAGTTTCACGTCGAAAACACACAAAAGAATTGTTGTTGTGTACAAATATTGTTTTTCTGTTGTGAAATATATCTGGAAGACAGACACACACACACACACACACACACACACACACACACACCCCACACATTGCAGAAATGTTACACCAGCGTTTTACAGGCCTCTGCACATATAGCCAAGAACACACTGGCCCTGCAGTGCTCCCTCATAGTCATGGTGAATCACACACACACACACACACACACACACACACACACAAACACACACATGCTTTTCGCGCCGGCTCCAGATGGTTTGAAATTCCTTCTTTTTCTTTTTCTGTTGTTGTGAGCAATGCTTTCCGTCAAACGCTGCTCAGCAGGAAGGTCATTTTTGGGAAGAGGAATGATTCCTCCTCGTGGTATTGCACCAGTTTATTTTCCACATCCATGAACACAACGTTAAAACTCTTTAAATATCTGAGAGTGGAGGTACAGGACCTCCTGTGACGGCGCTCAGGTCAGGGCGTCATCGTTCGTCATCCTTTGTTTGGCTCACAGATTAAACCCTTACAGTCAGCAGCACCTGATCATCATCGCTGGGTGAAATATTACATGTTCAGGGCCGTGCCTATAAAAAGTCTGTGTAACTAATCCCTGCCCTCTCTGAGCTGAGAGCAGAGTGTGGCAACAAAAAAGAAGAAGAAAAGAAACACAGACCCTGGACGGCATGCTGAGAGAGTTAAAACTCTGAATGGGCAGCCAAAGAAAAGCAGCCCGGCAATCATCAGTTTCTTTCAGTGACATGATTTACTATGAGAACTGGGATGAAGAGCGAGCACATTCCTCTGGTACGGATTCTCCCAGGGAATGGAGGTTAGGCTTACTCCTCTCTCTGTCTCGGTGAAACCATCCCGGCTCCAGAGACCCACTGAGGTTTCTCTCCACTGCAGATCCACAAAGACTCGGTCTGTTCGGGATGAAAGCTCAGGCTGTTTGAGCCGGTGGCTCTGCTCAGGAAAGTGACCCCTCTACTGCTTCCTGGGGGTGTTTACTATCTTCACATGAGGGTGGAAGCTATAGTGTGACCATTGCATTTTTACTACAACAGTAAAGACTAAAGACTGAGACACTGTTAGCACCTTCTACAGGCTGCAGCGTCTGTTACACCCGACACGAGGGACTGATGAAGTTTGACCAGACCAGGTCCAGCTCCTGGCTTTGGCACCTCCTTGGTCACCTGAGGTACAAAGTTGTAAAGTGTTCCCCGCTGTATATTCAGAGAACTTAAAGGTCCGATTTAAAGTCAATTTCTATTAAAGCCAAAGACCTTAAAAATAATTCATGCTGAAAAAATCTATTTTATTTAGGATATTTAGAGTTTTGCTGCCATCCAAGTTTCTCCCTCACACCTGGAGGTGTATTCAGTTGGTTGCAATCTGCAGCCTGACCACTAGATGGCACTAAATCCTACACTGGACCTTTTATAATACCTGTTTTGATGGGACTTCCCTGTGAGGCAGCTGTGACACTGAACTACCAAACATCAACCTCCATGTGAAGTGAAGCCGACACAGGAAGTACCACAAACTGCAGTTCCTCTAACGTCCACTTGAGGCTGGCTCCAGAAGTGAGTCAGTCTCCATAAGTCCCCATGTCCAAATGTCCAACTTCACAGCAGAAATAAACATGTTTACAGCCTGGTACAAAAAACAGTTTTGGTCTCTGTAGCTAATTTCCCCGTTCATGACAACTGTACTGAGGGTGAATTTATATACAACTCACCTGTTCACATTATATTAAGGCTTAAAGTTATGCAGGGTTAAGAGCGGGGACGCTTTGACTGACAGGTGGGTGTGGTTACAGGTGACTGGTTTCATTCATCCCACCTCAGCGTCACGTCTTTGCCCATTTTTGGATAAGCTTCACAGTGTCTCTTCAGAAACCTGTGGGGGACGTCACGGAGACTACGTCCAGGTTTTAGACAGTCTGCGGGGACGTCACAGAGACTACGTCCAGGTTTTAGACAGTCTGCGGGGACGTCACGGAGACTACGTCCAGGTTTTAGACGGTCTGTGGGGACGTCACAGAGACTATGTCCAGGTTTTAGACAGTCTGTGGGGACGTCACGGAGACTACATCCAGGTTTTAGACAGTCTGCGGGGACGTCACGAGACACGTCCCGGTTTTTAGACAGTCCTGTGGGGACGTCACAGAGACTACGTCCTGTTTTTAGACAGTCTGTGGGGACGTCGGAGACTACGTCCAGGTTTAGACAGTCTGCGGGGATGGAGACTACGTCCTGGGTTTTAGACAGTCTGTGGGATGGAGACTACGTCCAGGTTTAGACAGTCCTGCAGAGACTAAGTCCAGGTTTTAGACAGTCTGCGGGGACGCACGGAGACTAGTCCTGGTTTTAGACAGTCTGTGGGGATGGAGACTACGTCCAGGTTTTTAGACAGTCTGCGGGACGTCACAGAGACTACGTCCGGTTTTTAGACAGCCTGCGGGGACGTCACAGAGATACGTCCAGGTTTTAGACAGTCTGCGGGGACGTCACAGAGACTACGTCCAGGTTTTAGACAGCCTGCGGGGATCGGAGACTACGTCCGGTTTTTAGACAGTCCTGGGGGTCGGAACTACGTCCAGGTTTAGACAGTCGATCGAGACTAGTCCAGGTTTTAGACAGTCTGCGGGGACGTCACGAGACTACGCCTGTTTTTAGACAGTCTGTGGGGATGGAGACTACGTCCAGGTTTTAGACAGTCTGGCGGGGACGTCACAGAGACTACGTCCAGGTTTTTAGACAGTCTGCGGGGACGTCACAGAGACTACGTCCAGGTTTTAGACAGTCTGCGGGGACGTCACAGAGACTACGTCCAGGTTTTAGACAGTCTGTGGGGACGTCACAGAGACTATGTCCAGGTTTTAGACGGTCTGTGGGGACGTCACAGAGACTACGTCCAGGTTTTAGACAGTCTGCGCAGACGTCACGGAGACTACGTCCAGGTTATAGACAGTCTGCGGGGACGTCACAGAGACTACGTCCAGGTTTTAGACAGTCTGTGAGAACATCTTGGACAGCAAACCAAAAGAAGTATTTATTTGTCGTATAGTTGTCTCTCTGGCTTTCAGTTGAACTTTTCATGCCGGTGTTTTGCCCGCACGCTCTCGGCCTTCTTCCTGTCTGGAATGGAGCCCAGAGCTCTGCTCTGCTGACGTGACTGGACAAATTAGTGTTACTGCAGCTAATATATTCAAACTGCTGCCGAGCGGCTGCAGAAGACATTGAGAAGTATTAGAAATGATAGCCTTGACTGTCAGCGACGCTAACCACTCCTGAAAAGGTGACAGCACATTTGGCTGTTATTTGCTGGAGGGAGAGAAAAAAAAATACCTACAAGTTTAACTTTGGGGGCATTTTGATCTTTAATTCATACGGGATGTGGAAAATGTGTTTGGTATATTCTCATCTGAAAAGAGTCATTCTGACGAGAGAGACGCGGCGTGGAGATCATCTCACGCCATCGTGCCTTCGACACTTTGATGATTTTGTACTTTCTCAGAGCCGGTCTGCTCATTGACAAACTATCCTTTCATAAAAAGCTCAGGGAGGAACAACACCGCACCACTCCCGTCGAGTGCTTACGCACGCAAACGCTGAATATTTGAGGCGACTCCTGGATGTGTTTTATGCAGACAACATCTGACAGGCTTGAAATGAAGCCAGGGCAGATATGAAAGCAGGCACTGTCTGTCAAAACCAGGAAATAATCAACCCCACCATCCACCTCAGGGGCCCAGCTGAAAGTCATTAGCCCAAAACAATGTGCTGCTTCTACTGTTAGCCTGAAAAAAATAATAATTGTAATAATACTTAGGGGAATTACCCTAACGATTTGAGAGGATCTCAATTATCTTGTGTGTGTTTTGAGCCCACTCTGGAAGATTGCAGCGCGGTCACTGTCAGGGGTGTGGACGTCGGAATATTTGGGGAAAATTGCTCAGCATTTATGTTCCAGGCTTGATTGTAATAGCAAACGGTGATTGCCCATCTCTAATCCTATTAGCTTTTTGTTTGGAACACGGGATGAAAAACATTATAAGTGAAAAGAGCTTTCACAAATCATCAAACTACATCCATATGCCTTCATTTGAACAACAATGCGGCTTAACCTCATCAGCTGAACTTAAGCAGACGTACAGTGAGATGCACTGAAACACACTGACGCTGCTCTGGAAAGTGGAATTTAATCAAGTAGAGCAATTTCAATAATTATAATCTAAATGTAAGCGCTACACAGAGAGAGCTGCACAGAAGTAATCGATATAAAAATGTCTATTAATGTGCAATGGTACAAGTCAAAGTATAAAACACATACATCAAAACTAAATTAATATTTACACCTGATGAACCTGAACATCATTTCTACTGCAACGAGAAGTCAGCAGGTACCTACATGCTGTGCTGTAAGGTGACAGTGAGACCACACCTCCACCTGTATTAACATGTGATCTGTATCTGGATATCTTAGAAAAGAAACTTCAGTCAGTGCAGATGTAAACGTACACAGTGCTGCACATCTGGAGGTGGTTCAGTAAAAAAACATTTGACATTTTTCAGTTTGTCCCCGGCGGTCGCTCGAGGTACTGCAAGTACGCAACGAAAAGATTCAAAGGGTTGCTGGAAAAATACCTGGCAGGTGATTGGATGAACCAGCTATCACCGCCATCAACCAATCAGATGAATGAACCATGTTGCATGTTAAAACTCCCCAACTCCAGTTCTGATGCTGAACTGATGCTAGCAGCGTCTACGCTGACAAACAGTTTGAAACTACACTTGTAGCTTGTTGTAGCTGTTGAGTGGAGTGAACCACTGTGTTCAGACACAACCTGGAGGCCTGGAAAGATTCAAGGAGAAGTCCAGGACCTGGACGTCCTGTTCCTTGATAAAACTGTCTAGATTAGCAACAAAACAATTCAGCTGCAGACGGTTGAGTCAGAGATTGAGGCGAGTTAAGCTCATATAAGATGATGTTGGGTCTGATCTACCTCTGTGTACACTGATTACATAATGCAGAGTATGTGTTGGTGTATCCAGATACTGATCACGTGTAAATCAATGAAAATATAAAGCAAAACAAATCTAACATGATCCATTACTGCTGCTGATACGTTGTGCGTGAACTGTGTATTTAGTCGAAAACTGAAACAAACCTTCGCTCAGAGGACGGAGCGAACAGTAAATCTGAATCCACATGTTATTCCCATGATCCTCGTGGTTCAGACAGGAACAAGCTTCTCCCAACACTCCAGAGAACTGAAGGTCTATCTTTGATGTCATCAAGAAACAAAACCCGGAGGTGGCCGGCCGACCGTAAATCTCGGTCTGTACTTTGCAGACGTACAGAGTGCTTCTGTCGACGTTTAATGTCTACCTAAAACCTTTATTTCATTTCTGTGCTGACCTGAAAATGAACTCCTGTCTCCATAAAAATCTCCCTGGGTGTGATCACACCATCCACACCGCCGGCTCAGGATTTATCGCCTGATGACATAGTGAAGATTTCCTGCTCTGCTGTTGTCGTTTTCAGGGACTTGATCACAAATCTGGACTTAAAAGTGGAATAACAGGTGAATTCAGCTTTAGGTTGATTTTCTGAATCTTTGCACGGCACTAATGTCACTTCTATTTCATAGCAATCATCCAGACAGGCATGATGATCTCAGGGAACCCTTCCTGCCTCTCCACAGCCAGGATCTCCAGGCCGGCCTTGGCGATGATGCCCCTCATGATGTCCAGGTGGCGGCTGATGCTGCTGTCGATGGGGTCCAGCTTGCAGCCCTGCCGTGCCATATTGTCCTTCATTACGATGACGCCGTTTGGACGCAGACTCTTCTTACAGCGAAACAGGAAGTTCATCAGGTCCTTGTCTGTGAGGTGGCCTGAAGAGAAAGATGGATAAAGACTGAGGAGAACAACAAGGACAGATCCCTGACCCTGACAGAGTCAGCAGTACCTGACATAAAAACAGGTTTCTGTTGACAGACTGCAGACCGGTGCTCAAAACACTGACATTGAAAAGAGAAATATTATTTTAGCACGAGTCCACGTCTGATGGGAAACAATCCCTGCAGTGTGTCCTGGCTGAACATCTCCCGTACAGGAGGTTACCCGATCGGATGCTGACCGAACCTGCAGCTGTAGCAGTGGTTGAACTCTCCTGCTGGATGTTTGAGATCCTCATCTGCTCTGAGGCTTTTAGTCAAGTCAACACACGTCATGTCTTGATACGACGACACGATTATTTTCATACTTACACGCCACCCACTGCATCCAGATGACGTCGTACTTGTTTTTCGGAGGTGTGAACTCTTGCAGGTTGTAGCAGTAGTAGGTCTCAATGCGGTCAGCGCCTTCGCCGAGGTACTCCTCGTGCGCGTGGAGCAGGAAGTGCTCCATCATGTCCGCCATCTCTACCTTCTCAAAGACAGGAAGGAGGACGCCTTTGGTCACACGGCCGATCCCGGAGCCACAGTCCAGGGCGAATTGTGTACCGGCCTTGCCAGGACCCTGTGGGTGAAGAAAAAGAAGGATGAAGCTTTGTTTCAGGGTTTACCTCGAGGATGAAGTCAATAAAACACCTCAATCGAAGATGGTTTGTAATAAAACTGGGGCAACCATAAAAAGAAGAGCTGGATTTATGTTTCACACAAAACAAAATGTCAGTTCCCTGCAGCATGTTATTACCATTTCTATAAGTCATAGAGGAGTCTATTCTTTATTTTCTGTGTTTCCAGATGTCTGGCCTCTGTACCTCAAAGCACCGACAGCACAAACAAGTAGACCTCAGTTCCTCGGGGCAACCAAACTATGAACTTTACCACGAGGGAACAAAAAGTCACCTCACTTGAATCATGCTGGTTTTTCTTCCTTTTCATTTGGTATTCTGACCTCACTCCAACCCCTCCACATCAGGGGCCCCAGTGTGTGATTGTATGAAAGATGGGGCCCCGAGGAGCTCTGCGCTTGTTACAGGAGGCTTCCTGGTTTCTGTGAATTACTGCCATATTGCTCTGTGCGTATGTAGCTCAGTTTAATCAGGATGTATTCTAAATCTCTTCCCACCACTTGTTTTTAATGGAGATGTCAGGTTTAAACAGGAGCTGTTCACAGCCAGGAAAGAGATTTGTAAGAGGGTGAAGAGTTGGTGGATGGGACAATCGGTTATTCAAGGTCAAAGAAACTTCTGGACATTCGCTGCACAAAAAAAAAGGAAGGATTGAAGCAAGCGTCCTCGACTCAGAGAGCAGCTAAACGTAGAAAACTGCATGCATACTGAATAATGCTGCAGGTACAGTCACCTGTACCGATAATGCAGAGACACTGTGTTGCAATAAAGTAACGGCGTCTCTCTCTGAGTGCTGACAACAGGAACTGTGTGTGCTGTATTGTGTTGGTGAACGCTGCACGCTGAGCTGTGTTAAATCGGGGGTTGTTGTGTTTACATTACATGTGTCTGCAGTTCTTTTAAAGGCGTCCAGTCTCAGCCATTTATAATTAGAGCTCCTGTAAAACTGATCCTTGAAATAACCCCGCTCTCTGGGTCAAACCCATTCTCCTGAATTAGCACATGGACTCTCCAAGCGTCTAAAAAAACCCACAGTAAGATGCATGCGTGCACACATACGTTTAGAAATACAGAAAATAATGATATATATCTTACAGAGAAGGGGTTGAGACATGAGCATGTTCATGTTCATGAAGCTAACAGCCTGGCTCCATCCAAAGGTAATCCACCTAAAGCTCACTGATTAACACGTTATATGTCAGTTAAACCGCACAAAAACAACTGTTTGCCGTTTTACAGGGTGTTATGTTGGAGAATATTTCCAGATGCCCAAAATATCAACTTTCCCTTCAGGTCATGCTTTTTTTTTCAGATCAATCGTGCACCAGCCTGAAATTTATGACACTGAAGATATTTCCCAAGAGAAAATATCTCCTCCTCCTCCTCACTGTAAACAAATGAGCACCAGTAAAAATGACCACAGTACAAAGTGATTAACAGCTTGGCTCACTTTGTTCTGTTCGGGTGTTTATGAGACTGGCATCGAGGCCGAGCTACTATTAGAAACTGCACTGAGGCTTCCTCCCACGTGAAACAAGATGAATTCTTTCTGTACAGTCAGGATGATGAATGCCTGGACTGAAATAGACTCTGACATGTATATTCATGATAACCACACAGTGTAAATCGATATACGAGCGTACAGTCGTGAAGACACAGCAGCAGGCCTTTCTCAGATGTCACCGTATGTCTTTCACAGATCTGACTGAGGCTCTGGTCCATCGTTGATGCGTCGTAACTCACCACAAACCTCTGCAGGAACTGCCGGGATCCCTCCAGATCAACGTTGCCTATCTCCACAAAATCTCCCAGCATGCCCTCCTCCGAGGCGGAGACGTCC
This sequence comes from Larimichthys crocea, assembly GCF_000972845.2. Taxonomy (NCBI): domain Eukaryota; kingdom Metazoa; phylum Chordata; class Actinopteri; family Sciaenidae; genus Larimichthys; species Larimichthys crocea. The sequence continues at coordinate 7,504,246 of NC_040027.1, read as the reverse complement.
TCGTAGAACTTCTGGGCTCGGTAGTAGAACTGTTTCTCTCCCTTGATGTACTCGCAGGTGACCGGAAACAGCTTCACTGTGAGGACAGGTGGACGTGAAGAGGACAGATTAAAAACAGGTTCAAATGAAAAATAGTTCAAATTAATTCAGAAATTAAATCAACTATTAACTAATAAGAAGTTTTAGATTTGTGTCCATCTGTCCTCCAGTATCTGTCCATCACGGACACAGAGTCATGTTTCAGTATTTTCAGGTGTTCTTCGTGGTTTTTTAGAGTTTGTCATTTCCTGGTAAACCATAAAAAGTTGTTGATATATGGAGAATAAAAAGTGCCTGTCTTTATTTGTAGACGTCACTCACTGCGTGACAGTCCAAAGATGATTTTGACTTGATGACCACACAGACAGTCACAGCCTCCCTGTCCGAGCAGCAACATGCTGCATCTGTTTATTTATTAATGTACTGAAGCCTGTTTTCAGACTCTGGCATCGCCGGCATAGATCACCTGAAAAGGTTGGGAAGCTCTCCCTCAGAGTTTGACTAACGGGGGAAACGGCCCTGCTGTAACAGAGAGGTCAGGGCATTGAATGACCAGCGTGGTGGATTTAGCAACATCTAGTGGTGAGGTTGCATATTGCAACCAACTGAATCACGCCTCACCTCACCTACAAAAAAAGCCCTATCTTGATCCCTGATGGAAAAACATAACAAGTCTCATTGTCAGAATAAAAACAGTCATGAAGATTATTTTCTATTCAGTACACTGGATTTCACTAAATGTCTAAACACACTGAAGTCTTAGGGATGATGAAGGCTGTTGGTTATTTCCAGCAATAGATGTGACTGGACTGTGGAGAGCTCTGTATGGAGTGGAACACTGTCTGAATCTCAGCGGAGATGTAGAATGATCATTTGATTGCCAGAAGACTATAAATAAAGAGTCTGCTCAGCTGTTACATGATGTAAGATAACACGCTGCTTAATTCATCTGCAATGTCGTCTGCTTCCAAACTTTTTATTAATGAGATGAGATTAGTGCCTCGATGCACCCTTCAGGACCACAACAGTTCCGATGGTTTGAAAGAGTCCAGTTATGCGTTGTACTACAACACTAGTATGATGTTTAACTTAACACCTGGCTTCTTAAACCATCCCGAGCTCTCACTGCTGCAGATCTGCTGAGCTGAAATAAATCCTGCAGAATGAACGCGACATTTCCGAAGGCTTAGGTGACACGTTCCTGCCGTGGAGGGGTTGGAGGTTTTGGTCCTGGGGGAATGTACGTCCTCTTGTGAGGGATCTCCAGTGGCAGATTTCATGACACCACAGTGAAACATTAAGAGAGGTGGGGGTGGTTTATTTCCAGCTGGACTCCGTCCTCCATGCTAGAAACATCAGGACGCGGGCAGAGAGCCAAGAAAAGGGGTCTGAACGGTCCAGCACCTGGAAGTCACGTTAAAAACAAGGTGCTGAAACTCACGGCTCATGCCAAGCGTCCACCTGGGCATGAAGGGTCACAGCCTCGAGTCTGATTGGACAGACTAATGCTGGCGCTTACATATGATGTGACAATTGAGGAAGTCTTTCGGTGAATGGGTAAGTATAGAAACATCGAGAAGAAGAAGAAGGAGGAGGGTGGACGACAGCGGGACGACGTACTCGTCTGCCAAGGAAACGTCAGTCCGGTGCCGTGTTCTTCACAGTGGATCAGATCATTAGAAGATGTTTGACCTTCGATGTAACAGAAGAAGACGTCTGATTAATCAGCGAGAGGCTCGAATGATTCATGTTTATTTCTGATGTTTAACCTAAATTTAAATCCAGTGATATTCAAACTGTGTGTGTACGTTGGTCAGGGGACGCTTCTTTAACTTGACATTTCCTGAATTAAGACATAAAAAAAGACAGAATGTGTCTCTTATTCTGTCCGTTTAAAGCTGTCAGCTGTAAATAACCCGCAGCTCTCTGACTGTCATGTATAGTACTGACTGACATGAGTTAGTGCTTTCATGGCTGACATGCCATGCCATTAATGGGCCTTGGATCAAGTTAGTGGAAAGAAAATCAGGCTTCTTTGAGCCAAAACGGCCAACAGGTCAGGATCTCCTGTTTCTGCAGCTCGTGGTCCCGTGATGGACGAGCCTGCTCCCTGCAGAGGATTCACTTAGACCAAACCACCTCAGGTACGGCGGAGAGAAGACGACTGTCAGGATGGAGGCCGTATTAAAGGGTCGGTGCTTGGATGGTGCATAAAAACAAATAAATATTACATTATATAATGAGTCACACCCTGAAACACTGAACAGATGATCAGCATCCATCCCCTGTCTGTGTTAATTCAGCTTCTAGCATAAACACCTCTAAAGATCAGAAGTTAATATTAAAATAATGTTTTAGTGCAGAAACTTTAAATGTGGTGTCATCTGTCTTTTATTTGTCTACAGACATGCAGCTCAGTTTATTCTTCAGGAAGTTGAACATTACAGTCATCAGGTGTCTCTGTTCTTCAGATCAAATGAATTCTTGGTTATATTTCTGATATATATTTCTATATTTCTGATATTAAGGTTTAAAACTAAGGTTTTTAACCTGTTCACAGGAGGTTGGTGTCTGAGTTTAACATCACACTGAGTTTAACATCTATTTAACCTGTGCACAGACACTTTGGAGTTTCAGGATCACATTTGGAAATATTTCTTTTTCACATAAACAGATTTTAGGTTTGTGCATGAAGATGAATGAATCAGTTTGTTTGGTCACATGCACTGATTAAACTGGGCACCTTAAGAGGGTGAAATGAAGAATTAAAGATATTTAATCTATTTTAAGATATTTGTTCTCCACTAACAGAGTTTCTTTGAGAACATTTGGACATGTAGATCTTTATTATTATTTAAAGAAAATGTGTTTTATTAGAAATATTTGTGGGTAACTGTGTCTATCAGTTATGTTTTTATCTATTGCTTGAATATTATACATAAACCTGAGAGGACCAGATACTGTTTATGTGTTTTTATCTACGTACACGGCCTCGGATCATCGTCAGAGGTTCAAGTGAAGAGATGGAGTGAGTCGGTGAGAGATAAAGAAATGAAATGGAGGTTTAAAGAAACTGTTTTCTTGTTGTGTCAGTTTTCTGATCGTAATGATGTCTCCCCTTCATGATACAAACAACAACTGGTGAATGAATAATTAGGCTGAAATAATTCAGAGTTTATCTACTTATTGAGAAATTGATCGTCAACATTTTCCCACTGGCAGGTTCAGATTAAAAAGTGTATTTGTGAGGGAATGACGTAAAAACTTGACTGTAATGTTCTCCCTTATATTGATTTATATATTTGTGGTTATAGATGTTTTTCTATAGGTTTTGTATGAAGTGTTATGAAGGATCAGGAGATTTAGTTTGGTGAATAAAGTGCAGAATTAAGTTTTTTATTTGTTAAAACTGGGCTGAATTTCACTTCATTTCCCAGGATTCTTTGAGGTTATTACACCGATATATTCCAAAACAAACGTGTTTCTATTTATACTACATCGGATGTTTGGTTCAGGCTGATGTGAGCTCATGTATGGAACATGTTAAGACTTTGCATAGTCGTAACTTCAACATGCACGCAGGCATTCACACGCAGCCCAAAATATCTGTGGATCCATCCATCTACAGTCTGCTAACATTTGTCACCGTGAGCGGCTGCTCATATCGAAGTAAAGCTGCAGCAGCAAAACATGCACGAGTGTAACTGAACTGAACACGCCGGTGTTTCAACTGGAAGACATTACATTTTTCTAAAAGTTAGACGTTCACTGTCCTGTGAAATATTAGTAGATGTCTACTTAGGACTGAAAACTCTGAAACACCATGTTCCAGGTCTGCAGTAAGAACAGGCAGCGTGGGGGGAACACACAATCAGTATTGTTTTGGCTTCTGCAGTTATTTCTGTTGTGGGGGAACCTTAAACCTCATTCCCAGCTTTAACCCTCTGAACGATGTTCTGCAGTGTCATTTGCACTGAACCAAAACAAACCCACCGGCATGCTCCTTCAGCTTTGCCCGATCTTTAATGGAGTCAAGGGTCAAGAAAAGGTTGTAAATCTCGGCCAGTTGACTGTGAGACTGGTGTGAGGTTGGTTGGACCGGTGTGGCCCTTCTTCTTACCCATGGGAACCTTCTCCAGCAGGTACAGGTAGCTGGCAAAGAAGTCACTCCTCAGCGTGTGGTGCACGTGGAAGGACATGCTGTGGCGACACATGGTGTCATCCGTCTCTTTCCAGCGATCCCTGAACGCCTGGTGAGCACCCTTGTACGCGAAGCTGGCTTCTGCTTCTGGGGTGCTGCTTTCGTCTTCAGTTGTGTCCATGTCCATGTTGGTTGTATGTAGCACCAACCAGAGCTGTGCTGTTATCCTGAAGGTGTTTGAAAGAGCAGTAGTAGAGTAACACCACTAGTGTGGTTACCGTTTGGGACACTGTTTCTCCAGCTGCTGCTATATCTGTCGAGCTGTTCAACACGTCTCAGTCACAGTTCAAGTAATCATCAGGGATCTTTTTCACAGGGCGGCGCTCAGGACGTCCCGCCAGATTTACAGATCACCTGCTACGGCCACGGACTGAAGGAGGGGGGCTGGGGCATGGAGGGAGACGCCTGCCGCCTCAGGACGAACAGAGGCAACTGAACTTCACGCTGTGAATGCCAGCAGCGTATAGGGTCCATACGTCCTGCTGCCATATACTGTTGTCCTAAAATTAGCATCTTCTCATGTTTGTAGCTCATGTTTTTCACGGGCACAGTTCAGACAGTAATACTTTGCCCACTGCACACACACACAAAAGAAAGGAAGGTAATGATACATTTATAGAGTTACTCCAAAGAGAAGGCCACACAGGACAACAGAAAAACAGATTCAAAGACAATAATAGAATCGATAAAAGGACAATCAATAAAAATGATTTAAGAGATGAAAAGATACAAGTAAAAGAAATAAAATAAAAAATAAACAACACAAGAATTCACTGACTCAGCGAGCTTCATCTCCTCGGGCAGGTCGAGGTCCTTCCAGAGTCGAGGGGCTCTGACAGAAAAGGTTCCATCACCTTTAGTTTTTAGCCTTGAACCCAGAACAACCAGAAAGATCTCAGGCTGCGAGCTGAGCTGGTCTGGGGTTAGCATCTAGCAATATATTCATGGGCTATCACGAGGAACACGGAAGATTCGAAATGCAGGTTTGGAGGCAATGGTCGAGGTTCAAAAGGCAAAAGTTTACTAGACAATAACTCGACGATACAAGATATGTCCGGGCGAAAGTACAAAATCAAACGGGAAGAATCATCATCAAAAAACAGGATCAAGGTCAAGAACTGGAAAACGCTGAAATGCTGAAACGCTGAAACGCTGAACAAGACAAGACGAACTGGTGACAACCAAAGGAAGGACAGAGACTAAACACATCAGGAGAGGCGGGTAATCAGAGAGCGGGGATAACACATGGGAAGGCGGAGACCTTAAAGACAGGACAGGTGAGACATGAGGAGAACTGAAAACATGATTTACCAACAAGACATGACAGGGACCTTAAAAGTGATCCACCTTAAAATCAACGGTAGCTCATGGAGGGAAGCTAAAGTAGGTGAAATGTGATGTCTTCCTTGGCTTAGCAAGATCTCGTCTTCACTCGAGTTCCCGTTCACATCGAGGCTAACTCTTCCTAAGTCACGTTCCAGGTCAGAACAGGTCCTGTGAACTGCATGTCCTGTGTTTCAACACGGCCTCAGAGAAGTTCCAGAACCACTGAGACTTTGGGATGTCTCAAATTCTTGAGCTTGTTTTTGGATAACTGGTTCTGTTGTTTGGATCACAGCCTGAACACGCCTTTATTTGTGGCCTAGTCTTCTTGGGTGTAACAAGACTGTTTGTTTGTTAAGAAGAACCATATGTAACCCCTGTTGACTGGTCAGTAGTTTATTAAATACACAATTTTTCAGACAATGGAGACTAATGAGAGTTTATTTATTGATTAAAAAACCAAGGCCAGCAGTCGAGACCAATGGCTCCACCTTGATCATCCAGTCAGTCACCAGTACATTACTGCAGCACAAATAATATTCGGACATATCCGTCACAAACCACAGACTAAATTTAGTGCCGTGACATCAGCTGTCACAAAGGTGGGCACTGCTGAGACGAGCAAATACTTCCTGCGAGCAGAGGGATCACGTTACAGTATCGATTACGCCGTCGTATCAACTTAAATTAACTGATTCATGGAGTTCATGAAGAAATTGAAATAATTCAACCACATTTTATTTGAAATAAAGACAAATACTTCAAAATAGACAAAAACAAATGGAGACTCTTCATGGTGAATGTCTCAGCTACCAGAGAGGGTGAGGCGAGGGGGCTTCAGTCATGAACTAAACCATTTCGAAGCCCATAAATCCGACACACTGGTCCTTTAAGTGATGAACCAAAGACAGTCCACTTGTCAGGCTGAACACACAGAATATAAATAGTCAACAAAAGTCAAAGCCAGCATCAGGTTACATGACAAGCAGTGAAACATCTTCACAGATCCGTTTTTACCGGACTTCAGGTCAGATTATGTAACCCCGACTCACCGAATCACTGCAGAGCCTTTTTAAAAGTTTTTACTCTTTTATTTCTGTTAATGACGCTGAAGAAGCAGTCAGTCAGACTTCAGGAAGCGTCATCTCATAATAATAATATTATATGGAATAAATAAATTTAAAAAAGTGTTACGCTCAGCCTCACTCAGCATCTGTTGGACTTCCTCATTTTGTTAAATAAAACATATTGTGCATTTATATTTATATTGTTTATACTTTGAATTCTTCATGTCTTATATCAGAATGTTTGTCATGCGCCAACCTCACCAGAGTGAATTCTTTGTATGTGAAAAATCATTTTTCTGATTCTGATGTGACAGAGTCAAATATATAAACAGACAAATTCATAAATAGTTTAATTAAAAGATAGATAAGTTTTTAAGTTTTTTATATATAGTATAAAATATATTAAGATATATAAAAAGTAGAACTATAAACTGGAACTACAAACAGGGCTGAAGGACTGTGTGTAGGCAGAGGAAGTGCAAACATGACAATAACAGGAAGTCCAGTAAATACTGCAAATAATAATAATCATAAATAGATATAATAATGCTTTAATGGAAATAATAAAACAAATAAAAACATTGAATGAAGGAGTGTGTCCACATCTTTAGTATAGTGTGTATATCCTTACTTAAGTAAAAAGTACTAATACACACACATACTCAGTGAAAGTAAAAATACTAATCACACACTATAAAGTAAAAGGTACTAATACACCACTGTACAGTAAAAGTACTAATACACACTCGTAAAGTAAAAGTACTAATTACACACACCGTAAAGTAAAGTAATAATAACACACACATACTCAGTGAAAGTAAAAAGACTAAACACCACACGTAACAGTAAAAGTACTAATACACACACTGTAAAGTAAAACGTAACATACACACACCCCACTTAGTAAAAGTACTACAACTTCAAATACACACCACATACTCAGTGAAAGTAAAAGTACTATCACACTGTACAGTAAGACTAATACAACACACGTAAAGTAAAAGTACTAATACACACACTGGTAAAGTAAAAGTACTAATACACACACAACTCAGTGAAAGTAAAAGTACTAATACACCACTGTACAGTAAAAGTACTAATACAACACACTGTAAAGTAAAAGTACTAATACACACACTGTAAAGTAAAAGTACTAATACAAACACATATCAGTGAAAGTAAAAGTACTAAGACACACACGTAAAGTAAAAGTACTAATACACACACTGTAAAGTAAAAGTACTAATACCACACACATAACAGTGAAAGTAAAAGTACTAATACACACACTATACAGTAAAAGTACTAATACACCACTGTAAAGTAAAAGACTAATACAAACACATACTCAGTGAAAGTAAAAGTACTAATACACACACGATACAGTAAAAGTAATAATACACACACTGTAAAGTAAAAGTACTAATACACACACTGTACAGTAAAATACTAATACACAACACTGTAAGTAAAAGTAAAATACACACATAAAAAGTAAAAAGTACTACACACAACACTGTACAGTAAAAGTACTAATATAACACACTGTAAAGTAAAAGTACTAATACACACACTGTACAGTAAAAGTCTACAATACACACATACTCAGTGAAAGTAAAAGTACTAATCACACACTGTACAGTAAAAGTTAGATACACACTGTAAGTAAAAGACTAAACACACACTGTACAGTAAAAAGTACTGAATACACACACTGTAAAGTAAAAGTACAACACACACTGTACAGTAAAAGTATAATAAACACACACATACTCAGTGAAAGTAAAAGTACTAATACACACACGTAACAGTAAAAGTACTAATACACACACTGTAAAGAAAAGTACTAATACACACACTGTACAGTAAAAATACTAATACACACACATGCTCAGTGAAAGTAAAAGTACTAATACACGCACGGTACATAAAAGTACTAATACACACACTGGTAAAGTAAAAGTACTAATACACACACTGTAAAAAGTAAAAGTACAACACACTGTAAAGTAAAAAGTACTATACAAAACTAAGTAAAAGTACTAAACACACACATACTCAGTGAAAGTAAAAGTACTAATACACACACTAACGGTAAAAGTACTAATACACACACATAACTCAGTAAAAGTAAAAGTACTAATACACACACTGTACAGTAAAAGTACTAATACACACACTGTAAAGTAAAAGTACTAATACACACACTGTACAGTAAAAGTACTAATACAAACACACGTAAGTAAAAGTACTAAACACACACTGTGTAAAGTAAAAAGTACTAAAGTACTAATACACACTGTACAGTAAAAGTACTAATACACACACTGTACAGTAAAAGTACTAATACACACACTGTACAGTGAAAGTACTGCATTGATGTAACTGCAGTAAATAAACTGTGTATATATTATGATGACGTCATAATAACAGCAGCTGTCTCCTCCGCGGCCACAGGTGGCGGCAGTGCGCACCTGCCTCACGTTGCATGCTGGGAGTTGGAGTCGCCGCCTTGGCAACAAGCTTCAGAAAAAAACAACATCCGCCCATCACCATCATCATCATCATCATCACCATCATCAGGAGGAACCACACCTGATGGAGCTTCATCCCTCCACCATGGACAGTCTGCAGGAGGAGCAGCGCTACCTCAAGAGGTAACGGAGCCGTTAACGGACCGACACCGGGCGGACCGACACCAGCGGACCGACACCGAGCGGACCGACACGGTGTCGGCTGCTGCATGAGGCCGGTTAAAGTCCGTTAATGATGAAGCTAACAGCAGCTAACGTCAGTCTGAAGCTAACTGTTAAAATCAACAACAGACAGATGATGAAGATGATGATGATGATGAAGAGTTTAATAATGAAGATAATAATAATAATGATGATGATGAAGATTATGATGAGTTTAATGATGATGAAGATGAAGAGTTTAATGATGATGATGAAGATGAAGAGTTTAATAATGAAGATGATGATGATGAAGAGTTTAATAATGATGATGATGAGTTTAATAATAATAATGATGATGATGATGATGATGATGAAGATGATGATGATGATGATGAAGAAGATGAAGAGTTTATTACAGACACGTTAAAATAATCATTAATTCAAGCTTTTATTTAAATGCATGACTCATCAAAACAAAGAATATTAATATAATATCTGACAAAGTCATTAAAATAATGTAATTAAAATCATTAATATGTCAAATTAACAGTTTTATGAAAGTTTAAGATTAATGTGACGTCAGACGAGAGACAGGTCTGATTTTAATTCATGAGAGAAGAATCAGCAAAAAATCACAGTATACAAATACTATGAGGACAGACAGAGAGACAGACAGACAGATAGACAGACAGAGAGACAGACAGACAGACAGGCAGAGAGACACACAGACCGACAGACAGACACTAGATCTTTAGGATGATGATGATCCAGATCCAAACGTCTGTGGACAGTTGGACCTGTGAGACAGCATCTCTGTGAACTCTGCTCGTCATGATTTGATTTGTTCTTTAATCAGTGAAGATGAAATAAATAAAGTGACTGGTTCCATCCAGACGTTTGAAACTAAAGAGAACCTTTAAAAGCTGCTGACTGTGTTCTGCTCACAGGAGAGTGAAGGGCTGCACGCTCGACGTCCACCCCACGGAGAAAGCCCTCGTGGTTCAGTATGAGGTGGAGGCGACCGTCCTGGGGCAGCTGGGGGACCCGATGGTTGGAGAACGCAAAGAGTGCCAGAAAATGTGAGAATGACTCCGTCACTAAAGTCCGAGCACGTTATTCACCTGGAGACAGTTTAGAAATATCTGACACCTGTCACCTCACCTGCTCGCCTCAGAGTCCGCCTGAAGAGCCTGAACGCTCACACCGACACGTCGTCTCTGGCCCGGAAGGTGGTGGAGGAATGTCGTCTGATCCACCCGTCCAAACTGCACGAGGTGGAGCAGCTGCTCTTCTACCTGCAGAACCGCAAACAGTCAAACGGTACCGACGAGTCCATCGTAACGCTCCTCAGACAGGAAGTGAAGTCACGGTGATGATGACGAGTGTTTCTTTCCACAGACAACCAGGAGAGGAAACGCATCTCACCACGAGACCTCACGCCGTACGCAGGAGTGGAGGTACACACACAAATATATACATACACATACAGTACATGATGTGTGTGTGTGTGTGTGTGTGTGTGTTCACTCTGTCTCACCTTCAGCTGGACGAGGTGGCGAGCATCAACAACATCGACGAGTACGTGGAGCTGCTGTACGAGGACGTGCAGGAGAAGATCAGAGGAGCCACGCTCATCTACCAGCTGGCCCGTAACCCGGACAACCTGGAGGAGCTCATACAGAACGGTACGATCACGTGTTCACCTGTGCACACACCTGATGTCTGAGACATCTGTTCTGCTACAGACACAACAAGTTATTTATGTATTCCAGTATCACAAGTCATAATGTCAGAATTAGGTTTTTAAATAATATTTGAGGCCTGCTCTTGTGTCTGCAGAGGAAGAGCAGGAGATGTGGCTGAAAGCTCTGCAAAGCTCAAAGATGAACCTCTGTTTATTTAGAAAGTTTTTCTTTTGTCTCATGGATCCGATGCTTAAAGTTAAAACGTGTAAACCTCTGAAGCAGTTCATCTTTGTTTGGACCGATCAGAATCAGCTTGAGAAGAATCTGCTGGCGTCGACCCGCCCGTCCGCTCGGCTCCCATTTTAAAGAAAACAGCGCTCGGCTCCGGTTCAGCTCCCTTCCGTGACAACCGGGCTGTTTCTTCCACAACAGCACGGAGCCGTCATCCTCTGCAGCCGTGCTGAGATGGCACCGCTTCATTTGTTTCTGTCAGAACGTTTCGTCAGCTCGCTCCGTCTGCCGCACCGCATCATCCGGCCCGATGTTGATAAGAGCCGAGTTTCCATGTGAACCGAGAGGCCCGGGGTCGGCCTGGAAAGAGGAGACGAACCCTGGGACGTACGTCTTTACGCTGAAAAGCACCCATGGCTCAAAATCCCCAGGAGCCTCCGTCCATGCATTCCCCCACACTTGTTTAAACGAACCTCCAGCTGCACCGCCCGCCGCTCCGTCCGGCTCTGATTGAATTTGCTTTGCTTCCTCCTCATTCCTGTCTGACCTTTGTGTGTGCTGTGTGTTGTTTTTTCATGTCTGCGGTCAGAGACGGCCCTCGGAGCTCTGGCCAGAGTTTTGAGGGAGGACTGGAAGCAGAGCGTGGACCTGGCAACAACCATCACCTACGTCTTCTTCTGCTTCTCCAGGTAAAGACGCAACACCTCCGTTTAGTTTGATGGCAGCTTTAATCTGTGGTCGACGACCTTGCACGACCACAGGATGTAAATGAAGTCACCAGTCATTGGACAGGACTTGACAGGACCCTGGTAATCTAAGAAATATAAATAATATAATTTGGCGTCCTGCCTCATCACAGACGTTTTGATCTGAGGTTGCTGAGCCAACAATAAATCATGTCTGTCTTCCTCTAAATGAAACATAATTTACTGAACGAACATCACGCTGTGTGGAAGAAGACTGAGCCCGTGAGGTCGGCTCATTTCTTCATAAGACTCTATACAATCTTACTGCTGCAGCCAGTGGAGTCGCCCCCTGCTGGCCATGAGAAAGAATGCAGGCGTCTGTCAAACATCACTCATAGGAATGATCGGGCTGACGTTGTCGTGGAAACAGAAAGTTTCCAGACACAAACTGGTTATGAATCGATCATCAGAGTCGGACTGTGAGTGCAGGCAGTGTGTCTGAACTGTGTGCAGTGTTTCTGAGCGGCACAGCCGAGCCTCTGCTCTCTCCTCTCTCTTACAGTAGTCATCCACCTCTGGCAGCGTACCTCGTACTGAAGTTTCACTCTCCAACTGGGGGTTAGGAAACACTAAAATTAGCCCTCGCTAGAATAATACATAAACGTCTGTCAGAGCTGATTTAGGCTGCGAGAGGACGCGTACGTCTGAAAACTGATCGTCACTCTTGGCCCGCGTCCATCTCCGCGTTCTGCTGTTTGGATTGTGAAAACGGTTCAAGTTGGACTGATTATAAGTCGGACCAGGACGACTGTTTGACTGAACATGTTTTGACTTTGACAGTTTACTCTGTAAACCTCTTCAGGGGTGACGGATTGGGTCATTTTAATGACAGCTCCCAGCTGGAATCCCATATCCTAAATAAAGTTTAGAAAAATCCACTTTTGGATAAATGGAGGTCTTTTTCTCTCCCTCCGTCTTCATTTTCTCCTCCAGTCTCTCGCAGTTCCACGGCCTGGTCACACATTTCAAGATCGGGGCCCTGTGCATGAACATCATCGAGCACGAGCTGAAGAGGTACGACCTCTGGCAGGACGAGCTCCAGAAGAAGAAGAAGGCTTATATCCTTTAAAGAGTCGTGGTTTCTAAGTGTTTGTGTGTGTTCGGCTCCAGAGGATTTCACGTTTCCTTGACTGATCGCACATGAAGAATTCTCTGAGAACCAAAATCTGAAGAAAGAACATGAGAAGTCTTTCAGAAAGTACCAGAGCCTCCTGACCAAGCAGGAGATGCTGCTCAGAGGTACGGTGTCAAACTCCCCTCACCTGCAGCGTCACATGCTCAGCCTGGACCCTGATCTTCTGACTCATGTCACCTGTGTCTTTGCACTGTTCCAACACTCACCATCACTTCATCGATTTAGAGGAAACACTCTGCACACTGTCTCTTTGTCTCTACATACTCGTTAAATTAATCAAACCAGAGACACAAAAACATTTAAAACATGTAAAACATGTTCCTGTTTGGCATCAAGAATGTGTTGAATGTATTTCTGCAGACATTAAAATGATTTCAGTAAGCATCATGAAAAAACAGTATGTGATGAGAAAGTGTGAAAACTTCCAACGAACTTTTAAATGAAGTTAAGCACAAAATATCAAACAGGCGATTTTTAATTCATTCATCAGTTCTTGGAGAAAAGTATTAACATAATAGTTTGTTGCAGGCTCAGCAGGAACAGGACAAAGTAAATGAAATGATCAGTGATCCGTCTGTCATGTGTCCGGCCTGCAGTGGCTCTGTGTCTGCTGCTGAACCTGGCTGAGGACACCCGCACGGAGCTGAAGATGAGGAACAAAAACATCGTCCACATGCTGGTGAAGATCCTGGACCGTGAGGACGAGGAGCTGCTGCTGCTGGTGGTGGTCTTCCTCAAGAAGCTGTCCATCTTCCTGGAGAACAAGAACGACATGGTGAGGGAGCCTCCCTGATCTTTGTGTTTACATGAGTCCTCGTGTTCCTCTGATTCAGCGTCATAACAAACAAAACATTCCAGATTTATTAAACATGAAGAGAAAAATAATCCTGTCCTGAAGTGAAACTCGGATCAACACATTCTGGATTTACCTCATTAATTAACGAACTGTTCATTGTTTAAACTTCACGGCGTCTGCACGTTGTTTGAGTGAGAATCACTCACTTATAATTAGCGCCTCTAATTAACGTGTCCGTTAACATCATTGTTCTGTGACATTTAACAATGGTTCTTTATTTCTTCTTTAAACACTCCCCAGCTTATTTTGACAAACCGCACCGATCAAATTTCAATTAAATAAATAGTTTACAAGGTCCACGTTTGGCCACGTGTCCCACAGCGCTCGTACGGGAACCTCGCCGCTCCACCACCTCATCCAGCCCCACCTGGTTCCAATCTCACTCAGTTTGTGGGTCTTTATCAAAGCCAGACCCTGTTAGGAACTGGTTTTATCTCCCTGTTTCCCCCTCACTGTATCTTTGATAGAGATTAAAGAGGCCTTCAGGGGGTTTGGACCCACTCGAGCATGTGTCCAGCAGGAGAACAGTGGATTTCAACACTGGCTCAGTGGATCAGCTTACACATGGGAAACCTCGTATTTAAGGACACGGGCGTTTAATTGATTGAAAGACTGATCAGGCCGTGTCATCAGGTTTTATTGACTCTGCACACATGCTGACGTCCTGCTCATCAGATCAGACTGATGCGTCTCTCTGCAGCGGCTGTCACTGATGCAGAGGCAGCGTCAGCTGTAATTGACCCAGGCTGCAGTTGATTACGCAGCTCGAGGTCTGCTGTGTGATGGTGCGACTGGAGCTGGTTTCTCACACAGTAGCAGTGAGTGCGTTTTTAACTGGGAGCAGGTTGCGTCACCGTGATATCTGGCTGTGGGGAGACCACAGGAGAGGGGAGCATGTTAACAAGCAGCGCTGGACCGACCAGGCCCGCCGTGTGACGCCGGCGGTCACCGTGACAACGCGTGGGTCGAGTCTGAACACACTCTGACACTCTGCCGGTGACGCGCAGCAGTGTGTGTGTGTGTGTGTGTGTGTCTCTGAGCTGTGGTCGGTGTCATCAGCTCAACACCTCCACCTGCCTGTAGGTCATGTGAACCTTCTCCATGCTGGACTCCAAGAGTCTGAGTCAGTGTTCCTGTATTTAAAAATCTGCTGCTGGTAAAACTGAAAATATTCATTTAATACAAATTTTCTGCTCGTGTATTTTTTAAAGCTAAATTGTAATAAAAGTACACATGGTGGAAAAAGTATTCATATTCTTCACTTGAAGAAATATTAATTTTAAAATACTACAAGTACTCAAGTAAAGTAAAAAAATGTACTTGAAGTATCATTATGGTATATAATGTGTCAGGGTCACCAGGTAATCACAGATAAATTTACATAAATACAACCAGATTAAAATACTTATTACAGAATGAATGCATCATTAATGATAATCAGATAATATATTTATACCACTGTATGATTATAATAAATGATGTAATTAGTATTTTAATGTTGCAGCTACTTTAACCTGTAGTTAAAATAATTTATTCAAACTTTTTAAATAAATCAAACGAACCAAAAACATTCTGACAAAATGTGCAATTCATAAAAATAAAAAAAGGTTTAACGGTTGGAAAATTGATGCTGCAAAGTTTCTGTGCTGTGAATAACCTGACGCTGATTATTATGTCATCAGGCCTGACATCACTTCCTGTCTAACCGATGAAACCTTTTGTGATTTTTCTGAAGTGAAACGATTTTTAATCTAAAACGTTTCCAGTGAAAAATCATCGTTCAGCACTCGCAGTGTGTCGGAGTCACGCTGCTCCTTAAAGGCTGCCAGACAGAAATATTAAATAAGCAGCAATGTTACTTTGTTTCATAAAAAAAGAAACGTTCAGACAAAGTAGTGGACGTACTGTGTGTGTGTGTGTGTGTGTGTGTGTGTGTGTGTTGATGTTTGCCTTCTCGCTCCAGGCTGAAACCTTCGCCGTGGAGAAGCTGGCTCGCCTCGTTCCCTGCGAGCTCGAGGAGCTGCTGAGCGCCACCTTACGCCTCCTGCTCAACCTCTCCTTCGACACGTCGCTGCGCAGCCAGATGGTTCAGGCCGGACTCGTTCCCAGACTCTGCTCGCTGCTCGGTAATCAGCCTGACTGTTTGTGTGTGTTCCTGAGGATGTTTGTGTCTGTGTGTTTACGGCTGGGCTTGTTCTGCATGTATCTGCATCATTGTTCCATGTTTGCACTGACACACTCACACACTCGTGCAGGTGCAGCGTGAACGCGGCGCCATCGGAGCAGTGACCTCCTAAAAGCTCGGGAGCGTGCGATCTGTGCGTTGTCTCCTCCGCAGGGCGTGTGACACAGTCAGAAGCATCTCTGACGGCCTTTTGAAGCCTCTCCAGGGGAGGCTCGGGTAACGGCGCATAATTAATATAATATATTTGTTAGAATAACATGCCAGAGCCTCTGCACAAATGTTGTTTTTGTAGGAGCAGGCCGGAGAGGTGGAGAGGTCTTCAGAGATTTAGGCTGGGCTGTTTTTTTGGGGAAGTGGCGGGTGGGGGTCGCTCCTTCAGGAAGCGAGGCGCGCACATAATATAAGTTAACACTGAAATATTACGCCTGCTCACAGCTCTGACACGGCTGAGTTTGACTGTATTTGTGTGTTTGTAAGTCGCTCTGTACGAGCCGAGGCCTCATTAATCATCCGCTTTCACTGCCGACCGTCCTCTCCTCAGCTGACACGCTCTGCACGAGCACTCTTATCTCTGCAGAGAGGGAGAGGAGGGTGGAGGAGGGTGGAGGCAGGTCTGTCAGCCCTCCACTCTCTCCATCCAGACCCGGTCTAAGGTCCTGACCCCGGGTGATAAGATGAAAGTGGAGAGGGAGGCTTCACATGTCACCTCCCACTCCATCCATCCCACCACCGCCTGAACCCGACAGGAAGTAGAAGATTCCTCTGTCAGCTCCACTTTTAATTTTTCACAGAAACTTTCTGTCGGTTAGTGGATCAGCAGAAATCTCTGAAGGTTTCTGTGTGCGTCCACGTCCATGAAAGCACCGTCTGACACAAACAGAACCACGGCCACGTTATTTATTTAACATTTATTTAACATTTATTTAACTTTTGTTTAAAAGGCCCGTTGTCCTGGCCGAGACAGTACACGATCCAAACACACACACAGTGTTAAAACACAGAGCAGTCTAAAACAGAAATAAAGGTCTGAACTCCAGGTCTGAACAATGGATTTAAACTCGGTCAGAGAAATCAGATCTGTGTTTTATAACGTTAGATTCATTTTCATCAGATTCATCCTGCGATACATAAAAATAAACTTTAAAAAAATAGTTACAGAGTTACTCGATTAGTCGACAGACAAAAAAAAAAAAACATTTTTATCTTCATTTAATTCTCGAGTCGTTTCCAATGTGAGGATTTATTTAGTTGTGTATTAATTAAAGAATCCACAGATGAATTCATAATGACTTGATCTTCGGTCGCGGCGTGTCAGCTGTCATTACGTTACATAAGCAGATGGAGTGTTGCGTGGAGGCGTGGACGTCTTTACAGAGTCCTCTGCTGTCTCCTTCAAACTGAGCCCAGCCTGTTATTTATCCACAGAACACAATAAGAGCGGAGCGGCGCTGTCCGCAGACCGAGCCCAGACGCCCTCTTAATGTGTCATTTTACGAAGGTTAGGGGTTTTAAATCAGGCTGGGGTGTAATTGGAGTTTAGCTCTCCCACTAACTGCCCATGAACAGTCTAGTTAATTCTTAACAGCTCCCCCTCACCTTTTTTTCTCACTCCTGCTCCAACCTACCAGTGTTTTGAACATTTAATGGGAGCTCTCTCTTCGCCCATAAAGGATCCTCCATGTTCCTACCAGCAAAGTGAGCGAGTTCGCCAGGTCTGGACGAGCTTATTGCCTGTGTGTGTGTGTGTGTGTGTGTGTGTGTGTGTGTGTGTGTGTGTGTGTGTGTGTGTGTGTGTGTGTGTGTGTGGTTGTTTGCACGTGTATTTTAAGGTATCGGCTGAGGTAAAGCATCACTAATGAGAAGCACATGTTCTGGCCAATGGCAGGCTGTGCTGGAAGGGCCGAGCAGCGAGCAGCGTAGCTCTGACTTATTAAAGGCAGTAAAATTGATGCTTCCTCCTGTTTTCCCAATTAAAGCTGGAAGCCGTCTCTCCCTCCTGTGATTCCAGAGGTTCACTGAGCACATCTGGATCTAATCCTGTGCGATAAGGCTCCCTGTACGGCCAGTGACCGAACACGGCTGGGACCAGTTTTAACTGGACCTGGTCGGGGCTTTGGAGGCTGGTGGGCATTACAGGAGGTCTGTCGGTGGTTCTGGTCCAGTGAGGAGCCTCTCTCTTAACACTTCTCTTAATGAAAAGTTCCCGGGTCAAACTCTGGTCTGAACTCTATTATTTCTCGGCGGCTGACTCCTCCTCCTCCTCCTCCTCCTCCTCCAGGCCTCCAGCCTCCCCCTCAGCTCAGAGGTCAGAGGTCAGACTCATAAAGGTGCTGGGCTCTCTGACAGTCTAACACTCAATCCATTCTGCCGTTATCTCGCTCACGCTGCTGCTGAGGCCTGATAAGCTCTGGACTCTGCTGATGGAGAATGTGAAGACACGTTAAAGGGTCAGTTCACCAAAAATGACGAAAACAAACATTGTCCCGTCGATGCAGATAGTTTCAGAAAATGTTTTGAAAAACTTTCATGGCTGTAAGTTCTCCTGCACACTAGGAAGAGCAGGGTGAGGCGAGGTGTGTTCAGTTAGTTACAGTCTGATGCCTCTGTCATTGATTCGTTGACTGTCTGTGACGTGAAAGGTGTCGCTCATCGTGACGAAATCACAGAGTGACTCTGCGGCACACTTCCTGTTTTACACACACACACACACACACATGCAGACACACACACACACACACACACACACACAGTGCAGACACACACACGCACACACACACACACAGGATCCCGTTCATCTTCAGGTCTGGCCACGTGGAGCTCGATGAATACTCATGATGGCTCCCTGTACTTAATTTGCATAAATATGACTCACTCTCAGCTTTATGCAAACGAGGTCCGGAGCCCGACAAACCGGGCTCACGAGACTCGGGTCAAACCGTCCAACGAGGCGGTGCTGATCCAACCTGAATCTCTTTCGAACTGATTTTAGTTTCTGTTGGAACTTTTTAAGTTTTCAGTTTAAGAAAAAAAATCTTTTTTTCACACCGGCATGAATTTGTCTTTCCACAAACAGTGTAGCTGTTCCTCTGGAGAGTCCACAGACCTCACTGTCCACAGTTTGCATTGGACCTGCTCTCTGCCCAAGAAACAGTCCCTGTGTAAACTCTTCACAGGCGGGTCTGTGCATTCTCCAACGAGTGACTGAGTCACTGTTTCTGCACGGACACGTTTTTTCTTCTTTAATGACGAGGCTGAAATTATTCTGTGTCTCTTATTGTGAAGGATTCTCGTCCTTCAGCCGGTCCACCTCTCTCAGCTGCAGCTCCTCGCTGCTTCCTGCTGAAGCACAGACAGATTTCCAGAAGACAGACAGGAAATGATGCGTTTGTTGTGTTGTGTTTCTGTCGCAGCAGGACGGTGTGAGTCCAAATAAACAACAGTGTGTGTTCATGGTGATGAAGGAACAGCAGCATGACTCACTGAGTGTGATGGAGCTCTGTGGATCAGACTCTGCTCAGAGTTTGCTGACTCACTGAACTCTCAGTGTTTGTCTGTGTAAAGTAAGAAAGTCTGTTGGTTCTGATCTGGGAGCAGTGTGTGTGCAGTGTGTGTGCAGTGTGTGTGCAGTGTGTGTGCAGTGTGTGTGCAGTGTGTGTGCAGTGTGTGTGCAGCTCCTGGTTCATCCTTTAAATCTTGTTTTCCTCGTCAGTCAGACCGGCTGACAGGCTGCAGCCCGCCTGTGTTCAGCTGACCTGCAGCAGGGCTCGCTGCTAAAAAGGCCATTCAGCCCATTAATATTTTCAGAAAACACACACGGCTCTCCTAGATGTGGTCATTGGCATCCCGCGGAGCGTTACGGCACAACCGGTCATTCATCCATTGACTTCCCTCCTTCTCCTCTTGTTTATGTTGCAGCTGACGAGGGCCAGAGACAGCTCAGCATGTGCATTCTGTACCACATCAGCATGGACGACAGATTCAAGTCCGTGTTTGCCGACACAGGCTGCATACCGCAGGTAAGGCTGGCTAATGTACGCCGCCAGCAGACCAAGACAGGCACATTAGCATCGGCAGCTAACGGCACCCGGGGAATTAATGCATGAGAAGCAGAGAGGGAGGGAGGGAGGGAGGGAGGGAGGGAGGGAGGGAGGGGCGCACATCTGGAGCCAGAAACCACCAGAGGACTGCTGCTCAGTCTTTGCGCTCGCTGCAGTGACAACTTGTTTTTCCTCCTCTCCTTATTCCACCGAGTCCTGAAAAGATCCCAGCAGCATTTCATCCTTTGCTGTGTGTGTGTGTGTGTGTGTGTGTGTGTGTGTGTGTGTGTGTACATCAGCACAGAAACAGAAGTGTTTGTCCAAACTGTGATCTGAAGCTGACGCTCTCTCCTCCCTCCCTCCCTCAGGCTGATTTCTCTCAGCTTTGGATCATAACATTTTTGTTGAGTTACGCTCCCTCCTGATTGAGCTGACCGGGTCACTCGCTCCTCTCATCATCGGCGATTAGCTAAATGTGCGTTTGTGTTTGTTTGTTGAGATTGGGTGTAAATGCCGGCCAGATGTGGAGCCGAGAGAGTCGGCTGTTTGCTCAGAAGGTCACGTCAGCAGCAGATCTGAACCCCGGAGGTCCCTCGTGGTAGAGAGGATGCTGGCGAGCAGCATGACCAGGATGTGACCTCCGACCTCGCCTCGAGGCCTGCTCACTCTCCACCTTCATCCCTCCGACGTTTCATCCACGTCCATGCGAAGCCGCCAAAAGAGTTCCAGAGTGGATGAATATTAGAAACTTAATTAAGACGACTAATTAACTTCTCTTTAATAACATGAGAAGCCGTTTATATTCTGCAGTTCTTCACACATGAAACAGGCTCAGATTGTTATTCAGTCGGACAGCATTATGTAAATGATCCTACAGAGACAGATCTTCACGTTAAAGAGTCAGACGCGGCTCCACCAACACAAACATTTTCTATCGAACATTTGTTCCTGTGTGTTAGTTTACAGCATTACATGTGAGGGCGGGTCGTTTCTATAATACGTGTGATTATGTAACAGCGTGAGCAGCTTTTATTGTTACAGCCTGTTTCACTTCTCGCTGAGCCGATTTAAACAAGTTGTCACAAAAAAATCTGACAACAAAATCTGAAGCTCAGAGTTTGGACGATGGACGGTTGGACTGTTACCGTGGTAACAGGTGTCATCTACCTTTTATTTAGTTTATACTGATTCAGACACACAGGTGAGCTGGTAGCATCTATCGAACTCATGTCTGCATGTACAGGTCCAACATGTCCTCCATCTGTTTGTTTGCTCCACCTCGTCCTCCACCTCTTACCGTCTCAGAGCTCTTTTATCGCTTTCCCAGGCCAGGCGCTGACCTGCCCCTTCTTTCCCCTTCTCCAGCTTTTAATGGGGTCACCGTTTGGTGCTGGATGTGGGGACGTCAGGAGGAACGGAGGTGGAGGTGGAGGTGGAGGTGGGGGCGGAGGTGGCTGTGCTGGTCAGGACTGCAGCGTGGCGCTGTGGCCCTGCCTGGGCCTCCGGTGGCTGTCTGTGGTAAATAAGCAGAGGCAGGTGCCAGAGAGTCTAGACGGAGCTGATTTGGGGTCCGGGGCCTCTGGTATGTGATACCTAACCCAGGCCCGGCCCAGCCTTTCTCTGCCGCTCTCTGATTCCTGACTCCTCACAGGGAAGCCCTGCACCTCTGCACCCCCCTCGCCTCACCCCACCCTCCCCCTCAGCTCAAAGCTTTTCCTGTTTAATGTTAAATCAGTGCAGGAGAGACGGACAGACCGAGGGAGGAGGGAGGGAGGGAGGTGGAGGAGGAGGTGGAGGTGGAGGAGGTGGAGGTGGAAATGACGCTCACCTTCCTTTTAACTCCAACACTCTCTAACTCCACGCTTTTTATCATTTTCTGATTTCTTCTCCTCCCTCCCTCCTCCCTCTCCTCCCCCTCCTCCCTCCTCTCTCCCCCTCCTCCCTCCTCTCCTCCCTCCTCTCTCCCCCTCTATCCACTCTCGTCCTCCCTCCTCCCTCCTTTAGAGATGCTCTTTGAAGATGACAAATTACAACCAGACACACGAGCGCAGACGTTGTTCTTCTGTTAAAAAAGTTTGTCTGAGTTCATCTGCAGAAGATTTCCAGCTCGTTACATAAGCGCTGTGATTTACAGACACGTGACGTGTGCGTGAACTCAGTGTTACCTGACACTCTGATTGACAGCTGATGGAGATGGTGTTTGACTGCGGGGAGGAGAAGCTGGAGGTGGAGCTCATCTCGCTCTGCATCAACCTGGCCGCTAACAAGAGCAACGCTCAGATCATCTGTGAAGGTGTGAACTCATTTCTTCATCGTCATCATCATCCTCATCATCATCATCATCATCATCATCATCATCATCATCATCATCATCATCATCATCATCATCTTCATCATCATCATCACTCCGTGTTTAACTCTTTCATTCACTCGTCCTCTTCCTCCTCCTCCTCGTGTCCTTCCTCCCTGTTGCCTAGGTAACGGCCTGAAGAAGCTGATGAAGCGTGCCGTGAAGCTGAAGGACGTTCTGGTGATGAAGATGATCCGAAACCTTTCTCAGCACAACGGACCCACCAAGAGCCTCTTCAAGGTCAGGACAGGTTTGAGCTCTCGTGCGGTCTTTACTCTGCGTCACGTGGAGCTGGAACATGTCGACACAGAGTGAACGCTGAGGCGTTCATGAAGTCCGTGATGTCTTCAGGTCCGTCTCTGTGTTTAAGTTCATTAATCAGGACGTTTGTGCGTCTGCCCGCAGAAACACGTCGGTGACCTGGCAGCTCAGATCAGCGACGAGGCGGCCGAGGAGTTCGTCATCGAGTGTCTCGGCACGCTGGCCAATCTGACCATCCCAAACCTGGACTGGGCTCTGGTCCTCGAGGAGTACAAGCTGGTCCCCTACCTGAAAGAGAGACTCAAACCAGGTGTGTGTGTGTGTGTGTGTGATAAGCGTTTGTTTCATGTTGGGTATCTTCTGAACACACAGTACGTGCTCCTGAAGGCTGACCCCGCCACAGGCCGGGTCTGAACCTCTGACCACTCTCTGAATCACACATCAGTGACGTGTCGCTGCTCAGGGATGATATGAGGACAGAGGAGCCATGACCTCTGACCTCTGACCTCCTGACCTCAGCTTGTTATCAGAGGTCACATAAAATATGACAAAACCTAAAACTTTGTCACAAAGAGATCCTTAAAAAAAACCTCAGCTGAACCTTTACAGAACCGGTCCCTCAAACTAAAGAGCCGATGAGTCATTCATTGATCTTGAAACGAGCCTCTGGGGATCCGTTAGAACCGAACCGATGTCTTCAGACTCGAGTGGAAAAGAATGGTTTTATATTTTTCCGAGCGCAGCGCTGTTTCAGATGCAGCAGAGCGAAGGCCGAGCTGTAGGACCCACAGATGTTTCGTCACAGTAACCTGGATGTTGTCTCTGGCCCGGCGCTTGGTTCGGTTCTGCTCGTGTTCAGAGGCCAAATGTTTTACAGGATCAGTGAGGATCTCTGCCAATCATCTTACACTCCACTTGTACTTTTCCCTGATGTCAGGTTCTGCTGAGGATGACCTCATCCTGGAGGTGGTGATCATGATTGGCACCGTGTCCATGGATGACTCTTGTGCGGCCATGCTGGCCAACTCCGGCATCATTCCCGCTCTCATCGAGCTGCTCAATGGTAAGAACCGAATCCAGTACTACAGTATGTCTGAAGATCCATGAAGCTCTGATGTTAACAGAAGAATAAAGAGACTTGAGTCAGTCTCCATAAGTCCCCATGTCCAAATGTCCAACTTCACAGCAGAGATAAACATGTTTACAGCCTGGTCTCTATGGTAACTGCCAGTTAAGGTGGTTTATTTAAGGTTAAGGCTCGATAAGATGGATGTGAACATGGGGACTTATGGAGACTGACTCACTTCTGGAGCCAGCCTCAGGTGGACGTTAGAGGAACTGCAGCTTGTGTTTCACTTCCCAGCCACAGAGGTTGCTGCTTGTTTCCACAGTGTTTGTAGTCCTCCGAGCCTGAAGAAGAAGTTTGACTGTTGGTGAAGAGTTCAGTGTGACCGACAGCTGTTAGTTTGAACCCTGAGAATCCAGTAAAACATAAAGGTTTTGGACGCAGTACACTTTAAAAATAAATGATTTCATTTCCCCCTCAGCCCAGCAGGAGGACGACGAGTTCGTGTGTCAGATCGTCTACGTCTTCTACCAGATGGTCTTCCACGAAGCTACCAGAGACGTCATCGTCAAGGACACTCGTATCCTTTCGCTCGTCTCTCCCGTCCTGTTACATGAAATCCATTTTTAGAGCCGTGAGACGTCGACACAGAACGTTTCGCTCCAGAACTATTTTCAGTGTTCAGGGGATGTCCCTCTGGTACCACCCATCCTCATCTCCATGGTAACCTCTTTAACCCCTCGATTTAGCATGTTTTAACCCTCGGGTATTCTGAGCCGCCTGTAATTGTACAGAGTTGTGGTCGGTGGCGGCTTGTGTCAAATTACAAATGTGCTCTGTGTGTCCTGATTGAAGAACATAAGGGGAATATCTGATTTAAGCTGTGCTGTGTGAGCGAGAGGAGACGTGTCCACAGGAAGTGTCCTTCAGTCACACGGCACCTGTCGTTCCCATAGCAACACCGATTGACCGGCCGAGCATCGATGAACTGTTTTCTTTTCCTTGAGTCGTGACCTCAGAAGCTCCCGCGTACCTCATCGACCTGATGCACGACACCAACGCCGAGATCCGCAAAGTCTGCGACAACACGCTGGACATCATCGCTGTGAGTATCCGGACGAGCGTCCCTACAGCTGCTGCACAGCTGCAGGGACGAAGTCAGCAGGAAACGTGTTTCCTTTTTCAACCAATGTCCAAAGAAAGAAAGAAAATAGTTTGCAATAAGAAATACTTTGGAAGAACACTCGGACTCTAATGTTTTTAGTGAATTAAGCGCCTGCTTGGCTCCGGTTCTCCCTCCATTCCTCCCTCTGTATGCACAAGAATAAGCTTTTGTTTTATGACCTTTCTTCAAGATTTAAAGGCTGGATTTTGTGTTCTAGTATTCTGCTGGGCTGACATGACGGCATATGAATAACATCAGCTTCAATAATCATCTCGAAGGTTTTAAAATGAGAGTTTGTCGCTTCAGTGCTGAATCTCAGGAGCAGGTAATAAAGCCGAGCGTCTGTCTGACTGAGTGACACTGAGTGCTCAGACCAGCCAGACACGAAGCTCGTCGTTCCTTCAGGATTCTCTCAAAAGTTTTGACGTCAGCAGCTGATTTTCCTTCAGCTTCACCTTCTCCTGATCATCAGCGGTTGAACCGAGCGATGGAGTCCTGAATGGCCTCCTGAGTGACGGTGTGGTCAGCTCCCAGTCAGCATGTGATCGCTGCCAGGCCTCAGATCAGCGTAATTAGCTGTAGATTATAGCCGGGCAGTGTGGCGGGGCAGAGGAAGTGTTTCATTGAAATTATCAGTGAGACCTATTAAGATGTGAACCACATGAAAGGCAGCCGGCGGCTCTGGAGTGTGTCAGCGGCTGGACAGCAGAGGTGAGAGAGAAAGCAGAGCTGTGGACGCACACACACACACACACACACACACACACACACACAATCATTACGGCTTGGCAGCACACGCCATAGCTGTGCAGTCCTGAAATGCTCGGCCTTTGATCACGGCGGCTGCGCGTGTACAAACACACGTGGCCTCACGAGGATCTTTGTAGATCCTCCAAGTGGGACAGACGCCGAGCTCACGGAGATATTCTTAGCCGGACATATTTCCAGAGGAATAAGTCGACAAGCTCCCAGATCTGCCGTGCACTTCCTCACCCCCGCTGTGATGAGCTCATCTAATAACTCATTAGTCATGTTAATTGCTGCTGAGTCATGCATGTGTGTCACTGTCACTGCGACGCTCAATAGGCCCTTTTTGAGTCCGGGGCCTCGGGTGGCTGTCATGCCCACGGAGGGGCTCTGCCTCTGGATGATGAATCTTTATCGCTCCCCCTTCAGCCCCTGCAGAGAAAAGAAAACACAACTCTGCCGAGCCAGAGGTTTTATTAGCTCGGACACACACTCGCACACACACGTACCTGCACACACACACTTCCTCAGCTCCTTCAGTGCTGAGATGGATCGTCATGGTGATCAGCAGAGAGCAGTATAGATAAGTTCAGCTCAGAGAGCCACGGCGCACAGACGATGAATTCTCATGACTTTGCTGATCCTGACACTGTTCCTCTAGCGCCACCAGCAGGTCAAGGTGCTCAGAGGCTCAGTCCTACCTGCAGCAGCCCGGGTTTGAATCCCACCTGTGGCTTTTTTTGGTGCAAAGGTGTTGTCACTGTTCAGCTGCTGCTACACAATAAAGGTTCAAAAAGCCAAATAGATTCATGTTGGATGGATTGTCCTTTTTTAGGACCAAATTAAATCAGATTTTATTTGTACAGTCCAAAGTCACAAAGTCCATTTTCCTCTGAGGCTTTACAATCTGTACAGGGAGTGACACCCTCTGTCCTTAGACCCTCGGTTCAAGTGAGGAAAAACTTGCCCACAAAAACCTTTAACAGGGAAAAAAGGTGGAAGAAACCTCAGGAAGAGCCACAGAGGAGGGATCCCTCTCCCAGGACGGACAGACGTGCAATAGATGTCACGTGTACAGAACAAATCAACACAAACATATTGTACAATTACAATGACTGATAAAATGACAATGAATTACAATGAATGATAACATGATTACAGTCTGATGGTGGCAGATATCTGGGCCGATATCTCTGACAGATATCTGGGCCGAGACTTCCTCTGCAGCCGATGAGCAGCCTGACACATGAGGACGACGCTCTGATCTCTATAAACGATATCTACGTATGAATCCACATCCTGACCCTCTCTTCCCTCCACGTCCTGCAGGAATACGACGAGGAGTGGGGGAAGAAGATCCAGACGGAGAAGTTCCGCTGGTACAACGGTCAGTGGCTGGAGATGGTGGAGAACCGTCAGATGGACGAAGCAGGAGATCATTTCATGTACGGGGAGGACGGAGAGTCCTTCATCAGGAACGGAGACATCCTGGAGGGACCCGACCTGTTCTACAGCGCCGGTACTGAAACCAAGTGTGTGTGTGTGTGTGTGTGTGTGTGTCTGTGTGTGTGTGTGTGTGTGTGTGTGTGTGAGATGAGAAGACTTTGACCTGTTTGTTTTCATCAGATGGGATCATCTCCGCGGACGGTGCCATCAGTCCTGACTTCTACACCGACTTCCAGAACTTTGAGCTGGGACAGACCGGATACCTGAGCAGGTATGGAGCTCACCTCACCTGTAAATCCTCTGCTGACCACATCAGTAACCACGGCAACATGTATGCATGTCTGAAGTTTGTTGCTCTTTATGGGACACGCAGCGCTCAGTAAAGTGCTGCTGGACCTGCTGGTGCTGGACCGTCCACGCCAGTTTAGAAAAGTTCACCTGAGATCGTACAGACGAGTTCTTCCTTCACAGATGGTCCTCTGGTTCCCAACATGAGGGTCCCGACCTCCACCAGGGCTCACCAGAGCTTCACAGGAGGGTCACAAAGCCAATAATTAATTAATCAATTAATTTAAAGTTCACAGTTTTTACGTAGGCAGAAAATATTTGAAATGACAAAATCCAAAGAAAATGACAAACAGCTGTCTGAGGTCAAACACAGTCACGTCCTCTTGAATGTTCTGGAGCACGGTGCTAAACGTCTCAGTCAGTCAAAGACTGAAGTCCAGAAGCTGTTTAATGTCGGGCAGAACCAGAACAGATCGACAGAGCGTCACATTCAGAGACACTGATGGGACGATGTTCATCTCAGCATCTGATTCACCTGAGCAGGAAACGAAACTCCTAAAGTTTCTCTGATTGTTTCAGATGTGAAGTAAAATAAATGTGACTCCGACAGAGGAGGAAACACTGACATGAAGAGAACACATTACATAGACTAGCATTACCTCAACCCTGCACACACACACACACACACACACACACACACACACACAGTGTGTCAGCTGGCAGGTTGTCGTTGTCACAGAGGAAACACTAAACTGGGAGTGTTTCCCTTCAGCTCTGTCTCAGCTCGTCCGCTGACCCGGCCGCGCTCTCATGTTGTTATTCTGCATCACCATTCGCTGATCTGCGTTACTGAGCCGGGCCGGGCCGGGCCGGGCCTGAGTCAACAAGCCTCGCCAATCCCAGAAGGCATCGCTCCACCCTCAACAGCAATACTCCAGCTTTGAGAACAAACACTCTGGCTGTCTCTGTCTCCACGCTCTTGTTTCTCTCTCCATCAGCCGCTGACATTCCACAGGAACACGAAGCTGAAGCCTGGGAATTAAAAATCCATCCTGTTATCGCTGAGGCCGAATCCCTTTTTAGTCCCAATATGAAGCAGCAGCTAATCCGATACGCTGCCGGGATGATGAATCGTCGGGGAAATGGAGAGTTTATTGAGAGTCATTTGTCTTATTTATTATGAAACCCCTGGTTGCGTGCGATAAAGCTCGCGTTGGGTTTTCCCTCCCCCCCTCGCCGGCAGGAATGTTTGCTTTGGCTGCCGTTGAGAGGCGGACTGTGACCGGCTGAATCCACGACACAGTCGCTCCAAAGATCTGTGTGCCCTTCACTCATTTCTTTATTGTCCGACTCTCAGCTTCGTAACCGAGACGTTTCAAACATATGCAGAGCGTCGGGGGAGTCGGCGTCTGAGAGACTGTTTTAATTTGGCTGCTGCACTCGGAGAGATCCAGGTTAACACAATAATCAAAAGCAGCTCCAGCGCTTGTTTTAAACTACGTGTGAAACATGGTGTGAATGGGCCTTTTTAATGGACGTCACACTGTACGGTCACTGTACGAGCCTCTGCAGCAGCTGCTTGATATCACGGTTGATGGAGCAGTTATTATCTGGTCTGCACAGAGGTGGAGCAGCTGCAGCTCCACGGCCCGAGCTGCTCCACGGCCCGAGCTGCTCCACGGCCCGAGCTGCTCCACGGCCCGAGCAGCTCCATGGTGGGACGAGTGTCGTGGGCGGCGAAAGAGTGAAAGAGGTTCATAAATTCAGTCCATGTGTCGACAGAAATATTACAGATATGTTTGAGGTTATTCAGTCGAATATCAGCATCTCGAGCTGTGTCTCTGCCTTTTTGGGTCCTTGAATTTGAGGGAATTGGGCCTGGAAAGTGCTTGAAAAGTCATAGATTTTTTTTAAGAAGGTGTGTGAATTAATTTTGTTTGTAAAAGGTCAGAATTACAGAAACCAGAAGCTCATACATTCATACTTTTTATTCAGAGTTATTTACGTCATTATGTTTAAAAATAAATGAACCTGAGATCTGCAGAAAACTAAATGACAGTTAGAGAATTTTAAATCATTGCAACAGCAACATGTCGCTGCGCTGAATGATTTAAGAGACTCGACTGTCACTTTGTTTTTTCAAATGAATCATGTCGTTATCTCAGGACATCGAGAACTGAAGACCTCGAGAAAACAAATGAAATGAACTCTGACAGAAAATGTCTGAAGGTTTGAGCGCTCAGGGCTTCCGTACAGTTTCAGTTTATTACGTCCAGATTTTTAATTAGTTTGTTTTTACTGATGCTGATGAAATGAACTCTGACGGTGCGTGACGGAGGTTTGAACTCTTCAAGTCGTGAATATGTCGAGGTGTGTGAACGCTGCTGCTCGGGCTGAATGTTCCTCATGTGAGCACAGGAGTGTTTGGGTCAGGTGGAGCGCGGCGTCCAATAGAAAGAGGCGTGACAGACAGACGGAGGACTGTGACCAGGCCGACCGAGAATCAATGAGCGCTTTGAGAGGCTGTCAGTGTGAGTGAAGGAGGGAGGACTAAAGGAGGAGAAGCAGGGCCCGTCACAAAGGTGAGGGGTGGTTCTGGGTCTTTACCGGGCCGGCTGGCGTGTTGGTTCCCTGAAACCTGAGCTGTGACAGCGGGGTGAGATCAAAGCGGGGCCCGGCCAGGGTCCAGACAGAGAGGGCGAGGGGGCGAGGGGTCACACCGAGGGAGGAAAAGGCCTGATTCCTTTTCCTGTTCACTACCGAGGAATGTCCTCTGCGGGATGGGACGCGTCCCCGCGCTCGGCCCCGGGGACACGTCCCCGCGCTCGGCCCAGGGGACACGTCCCCGCGCTCAGCCCAGGGGACGCAGCGTTCGTGGGAACACTGGGCGTCTTGTCTCAGTGACCCGACCGTCCTCACTCTGTGTCACACATGAAGGAAACAAGGTGGCAGACGCTTCACGTCATGTTTCATCACGAGACATCTCACAGCTGACAGGGAGGAAAGTTTCCACCTCTGTCTGAAAGTTTCCACCTCTGTCTGAATGTTTCCATCTCTGTTTGAAAGTTTCCACCTCTGTTTGAATGTGTGTGTGTTAGGGTGTGCGTTAGTGTGTGTGTTAGTGTGTGTGTTAGTGTGTGGGTTAGTGTGTGTTAGTGTGTGTCAGTGTGTGTGTTCATATTTTTTTTTATCTGGCCTCTTGACTTTTATCTTTACTTTATTTCACCTCATTAACATAATTATATCCTGGTTCTGAGCCTGTCTGTGTTTATGATCGATAGAAAGTCGATTATTGTTGTTTATTAAATTCTAACAGCTGCAGTCAAAGCTTCAGCTGCTCTGAATGTTCAGTCCAGGAACGTCTCAATCTGACAACAATCAAACTTTATTTCATAATTTCAGAAATAAAAACAGCATCAGATGAGCAGAAGTGTCAGCAGGTGACCGCTTTATGTCAGTGCCTGAACATGCAGGTCCAGGCTCGGGTGTAGCTGCTCCGTCAGCCACAGACACATGCAGGCGGGTGGAGGGATGGATGGTGTGACTCAGAGCTGCAGTGTTCCTCCAGCCTCCTTCAGCCCGGCTCTGAAATCCCCCCTGACAGGCGTAGCGTGTGGAGAGGAAAAAGACATATTTCTGCCCGGGGAGGGGGGAGAGGAGGTGGTGGCTGAGGGTGGAGGAGGGCAAAGGCAAAACAGAGAGGAGGTGGAGGAGGAGGTGGAGGAGGAGGTGGAGGAGGAGGTGGTAAATACGCTGCAAGCTGTGTAACTGATCGCTGGAAGTGATTTGGCTAAAAACAACACGTCATTATGGCGCTTGCAGGGGCAAAGCAAACAGCTCGTATTTTAGAAGGCCAGGGGCGGAGGCCGGGCCGGGCCGGGCCGGGCCGAGCTCCCTCAAAGAAAAGACGTGTGAGAAGTGGTGTCATCCATCAGAGCCCAGTTTATCCATCAGGCCCGGCCCGGCCCGTCGCTCTGACCCCACCATCAGGCACAAACTCCCAGCAGCTGGTCAGAAGATGGAGCGTGAAATCGGCCCCCACCCTCTGCATCCACATCCCCATAGAAACTGATTTACACGGTGTAGGTACAGGCCTTTTATCATCCACCCTCCCCTCCGCAGGTTTGGCCGGCGGCCTCCACCCTCGTCACGCCGTTGTGTTTTGACATGTCTCCGTTTTTTCCGCCTGCAGCCGTGAGCCGCCTGTAACTCGGCCAGCACCTGCAGCACCCACACCAACACTGCATCCACTTTATGAGTGTGCTGAGCTTTCTGCAGCAGGGTGGGGGTTTCCCCGAGAGATGCCTGGTGTCAGAGCTCCACCTGGTGGAGCTGAACCTGAACGTTCTCCCCTTGTCAGAATCACAGTCTGCTCTTGTCTCTCTCGTCTGCCTGTTTGGGCGTACAGAGCTCTGTAGCGCCTCCCAGAGGGGAGAAGTTTAAACAGTTCATGATCAGGGTGTGATGGTCTGCACAGATCTTACCTGCCCCTGTCCGGACTGTCCGTCCACTCTCGTCCTGTTTGGTGGCAGAGTAGGACTGTGTCCACAGCCCTGATCTGGTTTCAGGTGTTGAACCTGCTGCAGGTCAGACAGGAGAGCGTCACGGAGTCCAGCCGTGAGTTTGAGTGTCTGAGTCTCCGTCACTTCTCTGAGGTCTCACACTTTGTTACACATTTAGATTCCATAGAAACTCTGAATGTAGATGTAAACTGTTGACGAACATGCAGCAGCTCAGTTGTCTCATGACGCTCTGATGATTTACCTCGCTCCCTTCTCCACACACACACTCCTGAATACCTCTTGATTGGCCTGACACACCTGATCCAGCCAGTCAGGTGTGTGCAGAGCACCACTGCTGTGAGCACCGAGCTCCACCAGGGGTCTCCAAACCTTCACCGAGGGTCACGTCTTAATTTAAGAGGAGGATGTTTAAAAATCTGAAAATCTGAACGTTTGATTCGTCTCTGGGAGGAAACTAAGGTCACTGTTTCTCTGATTGTCTTAATTAGTTTCATGATTACAGATTAATGTGCCTCCTCCACATCTCTGCATCTGTATCACATTGTTTATTTTCAATCTCTCTCCTCCTCCTCCTCACTCTCCTCCTCCTCCTCCTCTCAGTGTGTCGGAGCAGTTCGTCCCGGCAGATCGACCAATCAGCGCCTACGGTTTCCGCCCCGATGAGCAGTTCTTCTCCGCCTACAGCACGGCGTCCCGGTAAAACCTGGAAGCTCTTCACACAAACATGTTGAACAAAGTGTCCTGATGTTCGAGTCCAGGCTGTGGACGGCTAGTATCAAACTGATGTATGACTCAGCAGTCAGTGTCTTTATCTCGATGTCATCTGTGATTCAGGGAAACTTCCTTAAAGGACAGTTTGTGTTGTTTAAAGTGTGATTGCATGAAGTACTGATCCAGTCAGTGTGTTACCTACAGCAGAACCAACATGCGTCACAACCCGACTGCACGCTGCACGCACAACATTTACATCACAGCTTCATCTCGACTTCGACAGAAACCTTTGACCTCACGGACACGCCGCCTCCATCGCTTCGTTTCTCTGCGCAGATCGAGGCAGCGGCTCCCGTCTGAGGTGAAATGACGTTTTTGTCAATGAAGTCTGGAAAGCAACAAAACTGCTTTGACTGACCCGAGCGTCCCGTCATCAGGGCTCAGTCCTCAGTGACACAGGTTTGATTCCAGCCTGCTCCTCTGTGCAATGACTTTATCTAACACAAACTGTCCCTGTGAGAGAGCACGGCCGATCCATGCAGAGGTTAATGTTCACGGTATGACTCTAAATATCGACGCCAGCCTTAGATTTTAAATAAGTTTTAATGTTCTGTGGAACAACGCTTTAGATTTTTCTGTCAGCTGATCTGATTCTGTTTCCTGTTTGACGAGACGAATGTTATCGTAACGTTCACGATGATTCTTCGGCGTGAGGCTGAATGAACGAAACTGTTTTTATTAATGCTGTGCAGACTCAGACCAGCACGTGTCCGTCACGTGTCTGTCACGTGTCTGTCACGTGTCCGCCACGTGTCTGTCACGTGTCCGCCACGTGTCCACCACGTGTCCGTCACATGTCCGTCACGTGTCCACCACGTGTCCTCCCATTGCTTCTGAAGACGTTCGTCTTTCTCAGTCGTTTCCTAAATCAGCTGCTCGCTGAAGTTGTTTTGAAGCTCAGTGGCACCAAAGAAGAAGATGATGGTGGTCAGGTGTTAGTCGATACTTCGACTATCGGGTCCGCACGTGGCTTCAGAGGAACTATCACCAGGCCGAACACGACGTCCGTGAATCCTGATCCGACTCGTTTCATTGGGCTTAGAGAAGTGGACGCAGTTTGTGTCAGCCCTTTAATCATCATCTCACGTTAGGAGACACTTCTGCATTATGCAACATGCAGCTGCGTTGATGTCGATGCTTTAGTCTGTATTTCTTTCATTACATGAAGAACGTTGGCTGAAAGTAACGATTTCATTTAGGCGATTACAGAGAAAATCCTGCAGAGTTCAGTTCATCAATAACCTGGAGAATATTTCAGCTCGGCTCAAGTTTCTGTTTTATTTCCAGTAATAAATGAACAATTAATAAAAATTTAAATGGTTCAAAAGGAATTTCAACCAGCTGGACTCGAATAACCGTCTCGATTGTTGTCTCTGTTTTAATAAAGATAAGCAGATCACACACACACACACACACACACACACACACACACACACACACACACACTGGAAGCTCTGCAGAAGACGTCATTTATCTTCATTTGTGTGAATGTAATTTAAGTTGAAATGTGAACAGACTTTTATTGTCTTATCTTGAAAAATGGGATTTTAAATGTGAACAAATTATTTTTGATGTTTCCGTCCTCGCCGTGCCTGAAGCGCCGCTCGCCGCTGAAACCCGAGCTGCTTCTGTCTGTGGTGCAATCTATCAAATGAATGGGAGGAACATTATCGTAGTCAGACTGTTCCGTGTTTAATCGCTCTCACATGTTGGATCAGTCGCAGGTTGTCTCCGTGCAGTGCGTCTGTGATTGGTTAAAAGATGTGCATCATAAATAAATAATCAAAGCTTCGTGCGGTTTGTGTTTTATTAGCACATAAAACCATTTATTGTTTGTGTTGTTTTCCCGACACTGAAGCCAGAGCGTTCACACAGAGACGGCTCGAGGCCACGTTTGTTTAAAGACTCTGGTTTTATTATTAATATTTGCACACAATGTTTCCATTCACCAACATTCATCTGGTGACAGTCTGCGGTCACGGCTCCTCCCTGTAAACTGTCCTGACGTCTCTATAAAGAAGCTCTACAGGTAAAAAGGCACAGAGGCGGAGCTGATGCTGCTCAGACTCCGATGGACCGGTCTCTATGGCAACCGCATCCACGCGACGAGGCTGGCGTCCGTCGTCATGTGATTTAAGGCAACATGGAGGTACTATAAAGGCACTCTGAGCCGCTTCTTCAGTCCGTTTTAGTTACAATCCTTTTTAGTTACAATCCTTTTTAGTTACAATCCTTCAGTAGATCCGAAAAGAAATAAACTGTTGAAACTATAAAGAGGATTTTTAATTTGGCTTCATGCACGAGGTCGAATATGTTCAAACATCTGCTCCAGCTTCATCTGGGACTCGAGGGAGGATGATGTGGATCGTAGCCTAGCTTAGCACAAAGACTGTAAGCAGAGGGAAACTGCTAGCCTGGCTCAGTCTAAGTTTGAAAGTGCACGAGGGAAACGCCTCTAAAGTTCGAAAATGAATTTGTCTGTGTTTGGTTTTATGAGCTGGAAATATCAAAACTACTGTTGGAAGGTGAATAAGTACTAAGTAATCTGATTTGAAGTCAAACATCTGATTAGTTGATCAGATCTGATGCAGTGGATCAGGTCACACTGTTAAAATGAAGCATCAGTAATATTCCAGTAACACACTCTGTATGCAGCCAGGCTAGCTGTTTCCCCCAGCTTCCAGTCTTTATGCTAAGCTACGCTAACGATGATCCATCTTCACGTCCACGTCGTCCACACAGCGACGACGCGTCACGTGTTAAAATAGTTGTAATTGAATTTTCTAAAAACTTGAATGTAATGTTGAAACAAAAAGAAATCCGTCACAGTCACCGTTAATATGTCGATTTGTGATACGAGCCGTTTAAATAATTTACCACAGTTTTCATGCATATGTGTTTTAAAAAGCTCACGGAAGCTTTCGGGAAAGTTTCTGGGGAGCGCGTCCGTGTTTGTGAGGCGGTTTGTTCCGGACTGAAGCTGCCGATGATGGTTTGGTTCTCTTCAGGTAACGCGGCTGCGATCGCTCACGAAGCTTCACTCCTCTTTAGGAATACCGCTCGGGTAACGCTGCACCAGCTCCTCCACCTCGATCACTTCCACCACCAGGTCCCGGATCTCCTTGATGGAGTCCAGGGGAGGCTCTTCAGGGCTGGACGGGGTTTCCTCTTTGGCGGGCTCAGAGGACTGAGCGGTTCTAGCTTCAGCTGCCTCCACCGACGGCTCCGTGCTCGCTGCTGCCTCGACGTCCCCGCAAACCTCGACGTCCCCGCTAACCTCGACGTCCCCGATAACCTCGACGTCCCCGCTAACCTCGACGTCCCCGCAAACCTTGACGTCCCCGCTCACAGCTTCTGTCTGGGCCTGAGGGGACGGCGGCTTGTCGCTCGTGGTTCTGTCCTCAGCCGGTTCGTCGGAGCTCTCGGGTGATTTACTGAGGTTGGCCTCGTCCTCCAATACGTCAGAGGTCGTCGAGACTTCATCCTCGCTGCTCTGTGTCGCCTTGACTTCATCCACGGACTCCAAATCTGACGGAGCCGACTCACTTCCTACGGACACATCCAGAGAGTTTGGGTCTGAGACGGTTACTGGTTCTGTTTCCTCTTGCTTCAGGTCCAGGCCGTCGTCTGCAGGTGTGAGTTCAAGTGTTTGTCCACCAGAGGGAGCCTCGAGCTCGACCTCAGAGTTTCCACAGTCGCTCTGTTCTTCACTGCCGGCTGCAGTTTGGCACTGAGCGCCTTCAGCTGACGTGATAACTGCTTCATTTGCAGACCCGGGACTTTGAGCAGGAACTTCTGGCTCCCTTGTAGATCCACAACTTGGTGCAGGAGCTTCTGGCTCATTTGCAGGATCAGAACTTGGTGCAGGAGCTTCTGGTTCATTTGCAGGATCAGGACTTGGTGCAGGAGCTTCTGGTTCATTTGCAGGATCAGGACTTGGTGCAGGAGCTTTGGTCTGTGCTGCTGCCGCCTCCACGTCTGTTTTTCTACTTTCTCCAGCGGGGGGGATTTCTGGCAGAGTGGTCTCTGCTTCTTTCTGGGCGTCAGCGCTCTGGGTCTGAGGCTCGGCCGACGTCTCGACTGTTTCTGTGATGACAGAGACCTCGTCTTGGATCACGGTCTCTGGAGCTGCCTCTACGTTCACTTCCTGCACCTCACTCCGGTCAGCTGGATCTGCCACAGTCGGGCTTTCAAGTGCAACAGGGGCGACTGCTTCTTCCTTCACAGTCTGGACGGGATCTTCAGCTTCGGGGGGCGGTAACGCCGCCGCCTCCTGACTGACGGCGACACTCTGAGCAGCCTCTTTTTGTTCCACCTTCCCCAGAGGCGTCTCAATGACCGTCGATGAGGCTTGGCTCTGCAGCTCGCCGTTCACCTTCTCCTCCTGCTGCTGCTCCTTCTCGGGGGTGGACGGCAGACCGTTGACCGCAAGAGGAGACGGGGGAGAGGAGGTTTTAGAGGGGGAGGCGAGCGTCATGGCGGGGCTGCTCGGAGTGGAGACGGGCGGCGAGGACAGGCTGGAGCGGCTGGACTGACTGAGCAGGTCTCTGCTGTCGGTGAACAGGTTGTACTTCTTCAGGCTCGCCGCCTCCTTCACCACTGCCAGACGAGGAGGAAACAGGAAGTTAGAGGTGATCTGTGTGTGTGTGTGTGTGTGTGTGTTTCATCACCTGTGCGCTCCGTCATACCTTTGGTGACCTCCTTGTCCAGAGTTTGCAGCAGGATGCTCTCATACACGTTCTGAACATGGATGAAGTTGGAGTGGTCGGCGTAGACTGACTGTTCCAGATCCTGAAGCTCCTGTAGAGACACACACACACACCAGGTCAGTGTGTGTGTGTGTGTGTGTGTGTGTGTGTGTGTGTGTGAGACTCACAGTCTTGCAGGTCGGGGCCAGGTTCTTCTTGATGAAGGGCAGGGTGATGGAGACGAGCGCCTCCCTGGAGATCCTCTTCCTCACCGTGCTGCTGTCGTAATCATATTGCTGCAGAAGAAGAAAGAGCTGCTTTCAGTTTCTGAGAACACGTCCACGATCATGTGACATTTAAAAACAACGTTCAGGAAGTTTCATTAAAACTGAATTCTGACAGTTACTCAAAAGTTTTAGATTTAAAACATGACAAACTTTCTTATAAATGTAAAATAAGTCTCACAAGTTTGAATAAAAATCTTCAGAATAACGAGGCAGCATCTCTACATGATTAATAATTATGAAATAACTAAAAATAATCAAAATGTGATGTCAGAGTGAATCTCTTCTTCATCATCATCATCATCGTCTCTCTGACCTTCAGCACTCGGTGTTTGGCCTTTTCGATGGCCGAGCTCGCGTTGTCTGGATTGTCCTTCACGGCTTTGTAGAGCAGCTGCTCAAACGTGTACGCTGCGTTCATCATCAGCTGAAACACACACACACACACACACACACACACACACACACACACACACTGAGGTCAGACTGATGGAAATGTTTCATTCAGCTGGAAGTGTCATCAGCAGATCACGTCTGATTCATCGTGTGCTCACACTCTGTGTTTCAGCTCAGACGCTGAGTCGTGAATGAGTCAGAGGATTCCTCTGCCGTGTGTGTGTGTGTGTGTGTGTGTGTGTGTGTGTGTGTGTGTCCGTACCTGCTGCAGGTCGATCTGAGCACTGTGGATCACCCCCGTGATGTTGGAGAATCCGAACCTGTCCTGCAGGTGCTGCAGTTTCTCCTGCAGGGAGCCGATCTTCTGATAGCAGCTCAGCAGGCTCGGCCTCAACATGTCGGCAAGAGCCTGAGACAGAGAGGAGGGGGGTTCAGAGAACAGCCTGGAGATAAAACACACACACACACACACACACACTTGAACTAAACCTGGTAACATTTCCTGTAGACGAACCTTCTTCAGCTGCTCGTTGTCGTCCTGCAGCAGGACGTCCTGACAGATCCGGTCCATCATGGTCTCACTGAGCTGCCGTCCCTCCTCGAAACCGGAGCTGACCGGTTCCATCAGCTCCTCCAGAACCGAGCCCAGGTACGGCTGGACGGACTCGGAGCACAGCTTCTCTGCCGGCTCCGACACTTTGGCTGGAGACAGAAATGAAACGTTTGTCAGACAAAAGGACTGAGGAGGTCTCTGTGTGATCCTGAAGCTCAGGTAACAGGTGAGACGCCTCAGACCAGACCTCAGACCAGCACACAGGTTTTTCAGAACTTTACAGAAACAGCGTTATGTAAAGTTCTCTATAGGAAGAGAGATTCTGCTGACACGATCACAAACGCTTCCTGTTCATCTTCATGACCTTTGTCTGCAGAAACTGATCAGAGATCAGCAACTCTGAGCTTTAATGACTCCACCGAATCAAACAATCACTGACTGATGGAGCAAGCGCTCCCTCTGCCTGGACGTGACCCGTCTGTGTTTACTCTGATAACACACAGCGCCGCGACATGGACTCTGGTCTTACCGGTCTAACTCCTGAAGTGGAGGACAACTCTTCCTTTAATGTCCTCAAAACCACGAACACGACAACACTCTACACTGTCCCTCTGTGAAGTTTCAATACGATCTGCAGCAGCCCCCTCGCCTCGCCCTCTCCTTCCTAACATAACGGAGAAACTACGGCCGCTGTTCTGTTTGTGACGACGTCCCGTTCATGTCACGGTCTCGTCGAGTTTGAAACATCTGCAGTTAGTTTAAAGAAGAGATGATGAAGGTTTGGAATAATTAACTAACGAGGACTTTTTTGGACTTTGGGAACAAAGATCTGAAAACGTCTCCGACGTGCAAACATGTTCAAATCTCACGACACGCCGACCTGCAGCAGAGAGTGTCTGATTCTGAGGTAACAACGATTAAACACTGATGGAAATATGAAGATGTGTAAATCACAGTGATTAAGACATCAGCTGATGCTGTCGTTCTTTTGATTGACAGCTGATGAGGTATTGATTTTATTCCTTTTATGGAGATCTGTGATGTGAAGCAGCTCCTCCATGATTTATGAAGCACAAGAAGAACTGAACTGAACTGAACAATGCGACACAGATTTCTGCATATTTCTGTCTCGGCTGTGTTTTATGTGTCTGGACTGTGATGTGACTCGGAGCCAGCCTCACGGATCACAGAGGAATGCAGCTCGGCCTGTCCACGTGCCAACACAACAACAGGAACGTTACCTCGGACTTTCTCCTCCAGCTGCCGCCTGGACTCCAGGATCTGGTCCATGTCGGAGTGGATGAGGACTTCCTGCTGCCGCACCGACGTCCGACATTCCTCCTTCAGCGCCGAGAGTCCCTCCAACAGGTGCTCCTGGACCAGGATGTACGCCGCCTCCACTGTCTGGACGCAGGCAGAGAGAGACGGTTAAAGACAGAGACGTCTACAAAGACAGAGATCACCATCAGCAGACGACGGAGACACTCACAGCAAACCACACTCTCTTCTTCTCCGTCTTCTTGGCTTTGAGTCGAGGCAGCATGTCTTTCTCCAGAGACGGCAGCAGCTGCTCCATCACCACGTTGGCCATCACCTACAAACAGACGGAAAGCACCGAGTTATTCAGAGAGATATGTCTGACTTGAAACCACAGAGATGTCTCCAAACCAAACATCCAGGTTTTAGACAGTCTGTGGGGACGTCTCAGAGACTACGTCCAGGTTTTAGACAGTCTGTGGGGACGTCTCAGAGACTACGTCCAGGTTTTAGACAGTCTGTGGGGACTTCACAGAGACTACGTCCAGGTTTTAGACAGTCTGCGGGGACGTCTCAGAGACTACGTCCAGGTTTTAGACAGTCTGCGGGGACGTCACGGAGACTACGTCCAGGTTTTAGACAGTCTGCGGGGACGTCACAGAGAGTACGTCCAGGTTTTAGACAGTCTGGCTCTGCCTCGGCTTGTACATCGAAGAAGTTTTAGGTTTGTTTCTTTTGAAAAATGAATTTATTTTTAACAGTAAAATCAGCTGTTCTCCTCTGAACACAGTGT
Source organism: Larimichthys crocea (assembly GCF_000972845.2). NCBI lineage: Eukaryota > Metazoa > Chordata > Actinopteri > Sciaenidae > Larimichthys > Larimichthys crocea. The sequence goes on along the minus strand of NC_040027.1, from coordinate 7,463,478 downwards.
GATCAATAAAGACACTTTATGAGGCTGATTTTAAACTTCCTGTGAGATCATAAAGAAGTTTAAAGAAATAAAAAAATGATTACTAAACACAAACATCAGTGTGTACACACACACACACAAACACACACACAAACACACACTCATTATCCAAATAACGAGTTGACTGATTTATGATTTTGGTTGTTTCTACTGCCAACATTTCACTGTGTGTGTGTGTGTGTGTGTGTGTGTGGGTGTGTGTGTGTGCGTCAGCTGAGAGGTATGTGCAAGGAAAAAAAAGCAAATTAGCGGTGAGTGAGTGAGTGTGAGCAGTGTCAGTACGCTGGTATGTATTTTTACTACACGTGTATGCCAAAGGCAGAAAAAACAGGAAATGTGACTTATTGCTAAAACAAATGGACTTTAAGTGTGTGTGTGTGTGTGTGTGTGTGTGTGTGTGTGTGTGTGTGTGTGTGTGTGTGTGTGTGTGTGTGTGTGTGCAGTTTCCTGCAGCACGTCAAACTTCCTTTCACCTCCAACTGATTTTAACAAACACAATGGAGCGTCGACACGTCGTCTGTGGGAGGATTCCTGCTCGACTTTAAAGGCAAAAGAGGAAATCAGCAGGAAGTCCAACAGAGAGACAGAGACGAAGAGGAAGAGGAAGAGGAAGAGGAGGACTCTGAGTCCACATGTCCAGTTTGTGCTGCTGGAAGAGACGATGCAAATGAGTCTTTGCTGCATTGTTCCATCATGCAAATACACTGCAGGCTGTAAACAGACAGAGAGACAGACAGACAGAGCAGCTTCTCTGTACTTAGAAATGAAACCCCGATGTTAAAGACGTCACGGAGACTACGTCCAGGTTTTAGACAGTCTGCGGGGACGTCACAGAGACTACGTCCAGGTTTTAGACAGTCTGCCAACACATAAACCACAAAGTACTTTGTGTATTTTACAGTCTCCGTCTCTTTGACCTGATGAGATAAATCTCACTGGGTTAATTAGACGTTGCGGTTGTTGATGAGAATAGATTATTGTGCATTGCCTCTTTAAAGTCATCATGAAACTAATCAGTGCTGATAACGTATGCAAACAAACAGACTGATAAACACAGAGCATGCTGTGTGCATGCAGCAGGAGAACCAGAGCGTGACCTGTTCAAGTCCAGCACGGACCAGACCAGTATGGAGTCCACTTCCTGGACTCGTGTCCTCGAGCAGGTACCGAACCCTCTAACTGCTCTGCCGTCACTGCACAGTGAGGCTCATCTCTGTAAATATGAAACTGCTTTTTATTTCCCTCGTTACAGACGAGCAGTTTAAACGTGGCGTACCCTGATGTCGCTTCCTATCAGCATGTCCCAGGCCTGGTATTTGCCTTTGTCCTGTCTGTAGAGCTGGATGGCTTTGAGGAAGGCCTGCACCTCGCACGTCTTCTTCTTCAGGAAGTCTGCAGGAAGAGGGAGAGAGGAAACAGATGAGCCGCCATCATCATCGTCTTGTTATTATCTACATTCAAAGTCAGCGACGCGCTCGGCTGCACGGAGCAAACGTTTCCTCTCTGCTCCTCGGAGCTGGTGTGGTGAGTCTGTTGCCATGGCAACTGTTGACAGTGGTTCAAGTGATGCTGCACGGACCAAAATCAGAGTCAGAAGCCTGAATTACAGAAGACAGCAGCTTCAGAGCGCCACAACATCACGACTGCAACCGGATCCATCTGTGTCCCTGCAGGTCGTACTGTTACACGTCAGGGCCACAGAACAAAGAACTCTGATCCGGTACTGAAGTTTAAGTACCAACACGTTAGTCATCACATCATCTGCGTTCTTTCTGTTAGGTCATTGTTGGACACTGCAGACGGGTCGTCTCACCTTGGTTCTGGTGTCGGATGCAGTCGGACAGGATGGAGAGGAAGGCGGCTTGTTTGGCCTGTTGTCTGAAGCAGAAGTACGAGTCTCTCCTGTACGGCAGACGAAGGTAGACGGGGAACTGTCCGGGCATCCCCGACAGAGGAGGAGCGAAGTCCTCCTTCACATCTGAAACACACAAACATGGCGACGGTCAGCTGATGGCGAGACGTTCAGACGTTAATGTTTCACAGAGGCTGACGGGGAGCAGAGCCGTGTCGTGCCAGAACCAGAGCTGACAGTATCTCTTTAAATGTACGGGCTGATTATTTGTTCCTGTACCTGTGAGGCTCACACAGGTGAATCGTCTCTGACGCCTTCAGTGTGATCTCAGAGTAAATACTCTGAACACGCTCAGACCTGCCTGTGGTTACAGAGAAGCGCCTCTGCAGCTGGACACTGATGATACGTTTGATTAAAGGGAAATTCATGTTATCAAAGCGCTGATGCCTGCAGGCTTCTGAATCCTTCATGTACATTTCAATCTGAGACCTGTGTCCTGAGTCCTGCTCTGTGTGTCTGTGTCAGGAACTAAGTCTCAGTTAGTTCCTCGAGTCCTCGTTGCTCCTCAGACTCCACCTGAAGCTCGTCTTCTCTTAGATGAAGACTCACAACATGGACGACGGTGCGAACAGAAACATCCAATCACAGAGAGCCGCTTTGTTTATACAACTGTAATCAATACACAACCAATAACTAACATTCAGACAACCGCATCATACTTAACAGTTACCTAGTTTTTCTGTAGCGTTGACAGAACGCTGTCACATGACCACAGTTTCTCTACAGACTTCACAGACACAGGGGCTCAGGTACAGACACAGGTACAGACACAGGGGCTCAAGTACAGACACAGGTACAGACACAGGTACAGACACAGGGGCTCAGGTACAGACACAGGTACAGACACAGGTACAGACACAGGGGCTCAGGTACAGACACAGGGGCTCAGGTACAGACACAGGTGCTCAGGTGTGCAGCCAGCATCTCTTCATGTTTGTGTGCAAACAGTCAGATTACAGCTCGTCCTCTGCAGACACGTCTGTTTCCTAAACACCTGTCTGAGGCTGAAATCATGCTGATGATTGTAGGTGATCAAATGTCTGTCTCTATGTTTGTCCCCTCTGTCCTCCAGTGTGTCCAGCACTGACTCTGAATCTGTCTCTTACTCACTGGTGTCATCGGGGAAACATTTGTCCACCATCGCCATGTACGCCTCCTCCGTGGTCAGCACAGCGCCCCCTGTGGGCAGCAGCTTCTGTCGTGGAGGAACTCCTTTAACGAAAGTCTGAAACAGAAGAACAGAGGTGAAGCTCTTCGTCTGGACGTCGGCGTGGACGCGGTCGTCGTCACCAACGTGTCGGCTCACCTCCAGACTGTCGTGACACTCCAGGCAGTAATTGGCTCTCACCACCACGTACCTCTCCCGCCACTTCCTGGTGTCGTCAAAGTAAAGGACGCCTTCTTCGTACAGAACCTCGCCGGCCTCGAGAGCCTCCTGCTCAACACAGACAACATGTTTTTATCCTGAATGTGCTGATGGATCACTGATGTTACTGTGACGTACCCTTTGCTGGAGCAGCTGTGTGATCTTCTCTTTGTGCTGCTCCAGATCATCTTCCACCTGAGAGAAGCGAGCCACCGAGAACTGCTTCCTGTAGTACGGACTGAAGTCCTTCAGCTCGGCCTCGGCCTGGCCTGCAGGAGAGAGAACAGAGAGGAACAGTTTGACAGATTCACTGTGAAATCAGACGAGGAAGAACACTTTAAACAGAGCCATTATGTTCGAGGACAGAAAACTCAGCTGGCCTTGAATTCCTGCTCAGATTTCATCTGAACAATAAGAGAGCGGCGTGTTGTTACAGGCAGAGCCTGAAATATGAACCAGCAAGGCCAGTCTGCAGCACAAAGGCCGCTCAGGTTGGTACGCTTTGTACGTGGACGATGTTAAAGGAAGATTCACACGAGACCAGGAGGGAAAATGAAAATTTAAAGAGTGATTTGGGGAAAATAAAACACATAAATGTTCAGACGTCAGGAAAGCAGATGAAGTCCAACTGGACAGAAACCAAACGCGTCAATGAAATCCAGAACACGACGCCGTCCAGTCGTAACAGTTTGTCTTAATGAGAAACATTAATGAGAACAAACATCCAGTTTGTGTCCCGAGGGCGTTCAAATTAAGCTCAGCTGTTTTTAAACTTTCCATCATTTTGTCATGGTTCGATATTTTTCACTGAAAACACGTGAAAGCCTCGGATCGATCTAAAATCCTGTCTCCAGCTGCTCCTCCGTGTTTTCTGTACGGAGGACCAAGTCTGCCAAAATGCAACAGAAATAAATGAAACGCACCACAACTAATATTTAAAACTAAATGTAGACATGAATTCAGCTAGAAAATGTGATTAAATCAATTAAATTAATTAATCATTAATACAAAGATAAGAAAATTCATGTCATGTTATAATTTAATTGATGCCTGCATTTTTTTTATTTTTGGTGCCTTTGGTGGCAAATTAAATTATTTATTCTGTCATTTATTTATTTGGCAGTTGCGGCCCTCCATAGATACCATGGACCTGCATTTTTTAAATAATAATCTGATATTTTATAAGTTGATAAATTGCAGCCCTAACTTTTTGTTTCCCCTGCCGTCTTCGTGCTGAGCATGAGGTTCACATCTGAATGTTTCCCGACATGTTGAACACTCATTTGCATAAAAAGAACCACGCTGACCTCAAATCAAACCACATGAGCTGAATTTGTCACAACTGTTGAAACTTCTTTGGACGTCCACAAACAGTTTTCTAAAATCAAAACCTGAGCTCATCTTTTCTTATTTTCCGTCTCTTCCTCGGAGCCAAAGTCTGGATAACAAACACCAGATGAAATCAGGCTGGACCTGAGCTGCTCTGTGCACCGGGCTGTAATCGGGTCACTCCAGATGCTGTTGGTGTCTCTCTGGATCTCTCCAGATTTACAATCAGACTCTGCAGCTCTGTCCAAGTCTCCGAGGCGTCTCTCTCGCTGCAGAGCATCAAGCAGATCTCTTTCGCTCGCAGCTCCCTCCTCGTCCCTCCTGCGGTTTGTCAGCCTACGACTGCTGGCAGCAGATTCACATGATTTCTGAGAGAAAAGAGAAACCTCTCCGGTTTCACTCCTTTCCTCTGAACCGGGCCAGATTCCCCGACGCCGAGGGATTCAGTTCCTTAGGAAAAACAAAACAAAGCTCAACACAGACAGACTAAAGCTCCGTCAGAGTTTTCTCTCTGCAAACCACATCAGCAGGACAAAAAGGTCCATTCAACAAGCGCTCACGCAGACTTAAATGCTCAATATCCACAAAGTATTAGAGGTAATTCCCAGTGACACGGCCTCCACTTAATGGATAAACATGACGCTGCTGTTCAGCCTCTCACTCTGTACAGTCGTGTTAATGTCGGGCGGATGGCTCCGTCATGATCTCAGCAGGATGTTTCACAGCGAGGATGATGATGATGATGATGATGATGATGGCTGCACATCGCTATGGAAACAGACCCCACGGAGCTCCATCACGCTGAAGACGAGTTCAGAAAACCAGGTCAAGAAATGGAAATACAGTGTTACATATTCAGACATTTGTTCTGTAGCTGCTGTTAGCTCAGTTTGTTAGCCGGGCTGCCCGGACTGTGAGCCCGGGAAGAAGAAGAAGAAGTTTACAGGCCCGGGGCGTGGAGCCGGTGTCGTGCCAGAACCGGAGCTGGGCGAGCAGCCGACCAGTCTCAGCAGCTTCTATGGACGTAATGGCAGAGGAGAAGAGTGGGCAGACTCATCGGCCTTCTGTTTATTTAGCCTAAATCTGTGATAATGACTAATAATTCATGAATGAGCTGATGTAAATGACACTTCAGTCACAGCTTTAATCTTAATTTACACATTTTGAATCCATTAGAATCTGCTTGAAGCTGACGAGGTGTGGACGTGTAGTCACAGCTCTGGTGGAACTGTGGCAGAGGTTTGTTTCTTCATCAGCAGCTGCAGGCTGAAGCTGTTGATTGGACGTCTCCGGGGACCTCCTTTGTTTTTTCCTCCGTCCTGAACAATGCAGCCTGTAAAAAGGTTTAACTCCGAGGACGAGGCCGTCCCTCCGACCAATCAGCTCATCAGGGTGGATATCCTGCTCCCAGGCGACGGCGGTTTCCATCTCCTGACCACCAACATGACATTTCATTCACGCTGCTTTTCACCTGCTGGTGGTGGACGGTCTCACCAAACTGATCTGATTAATGATGAACATGATGGGACTGTGGGAGACATGATGGGGGCATAAAAAGCTGAAAATGTCGTCCAGGTTTCTGACCTCACGTGTATTTTTGACGCATGTCAGCGTCTCCGCAGACGAGGCTGTTCTGGGTTCAGAGGAGTCAAAGTGAAGTCACCATGCAACCGGTAAAAAAAAAGAAAAGACATGATTGTTTCTGAACGGCCCGGTCCAGTGAGACTTTTGATCCAAACACACTAAAACGTTTTCCAGTTCGTGACCTGACTTCCTCTAATCTTTACATTTCAGGTCTGTTACTGTCTCTGCTGGAGAAAAACACAGAAGATTCATGTAAACCACTGAGGAAGAGGTTTCCAATAAGACGACAGCGAACAAAGACTGTGCTCATGAAGCTGTCAGTGCTGTGATGTAAGCTGCAGCCTTCAGCATCCCCTCAGCTGGAGGTTAACCTTTTTCCAATAAAGTCGAAGCTGGGAGTCACTCAGGGACGCTCGTAAAGCTGCAGGTTTCATCTGTTCCTGCTCTGCAGAGCGAGCGCGCTCACGGTTTTTCTGTCAGCTGACAGACAGACGCTTTCTGTTAGAATCCACTCGTTTCATGAAACCTGAGACGCTGCAGCACAAATTCAACTTCTTCCTGCAGTTTGTTTGGGTTCACGCTGCTCCGAGATGATTTGAACGGCCGTGACGTCGGCGTTCATCTGATCGTCCAGCTGCTGTTTATGCAAAATATCAGAAATGTTCAGACACACCTTCAGACTTCAGAAAGATTCACAGAAAGTGAAGTGGAAATCGATGCAAAGGCACAAATAGTTACAAAGAGCTCCGTGATACGACTTCATATTTATACAGAAAAGGAGGAAAGTAAAAGAGGAAGTTCGACTGATGGAAATCTGTTACTTGATTCCAGCTGGAGCCCGACCGAGACAAACTCATTCAGAAAACAAACGTCTGAATTACAAGTCGAGTTATTGTTGAGCATTGAACTTGGCAGACGCCATTTTGTCTACGTAGCTGAAGAAGCGCGACCTTCGGCATTGAGGAAATGGCGGCAGAGGAAGCTGCTGGAGCTGCAGAGGTGGAGGTGAACACCTCAGTACACAAATATAAGCTCCACATATGATTTCTATGTATATGCAGGCAGATACATGTTCTGCACGGTGGCACAGCAGCTGTATTCACAGTGAGACTCCCCTGCTGGAATCAGAGCAGGAAGAACACACTGATGCTTCAGCCTTCAGCGTGTTGCTCAAGGACACTTCATCATGCAGACTGGAGGAAGCCGGGGATCGAACCACCGATCATCTGACTGATGGACTCCTGATCCAACAGTGACAAACATTACAGGTAACTTAGTGATATTAAAGAAGCTGCTGCAGACCGAGTCATCCAAACTACGTCATGGTGAAAGGAATTATTCCACATCTGAAGTTTTCCTTCAATAAGTGAAACATTCGGTCCGGCCCTCACACTAATCATTTTCAGACAGTCCCTCAGATAATTAATATTTCACAAACAAACTCGTCAACATAATAACTGATAATTAATGCTCTGTGGTGTTTCCCAGTGACAGCGCTCGTTAATCAGTTCGTGTTGACGAGCCGTCTGCCTGCTTCATTCAACTCAGAGTTGTTTACATGTTAATATCTGCATGCATGTCGATATTAACATGCAGACTAACGAGGTCACCGAGGAGCTGCACGGTAACTAGAAACGCTGCGTTTAATGTCACATCTGGATGTTTTAAAATTGTCTGAGAACACGAAGAACGCGTCTGGAACCTGCAGCTGAAGCAACGTTTGGTTATTAAGAAAAGTTTTCACAGTTCAGGAGTGACAGAGGATTGTTAGCGACTTCGACCACGATCATATCTGACTGTGGTGCCCAGGACAAAGCCACAGCGGTCCTACAGCGCTAACAGTCGACAGACATATCTGAGCCTAACTCACCTGTCTGCAGGTGAAAACAGGTGAAACCACACGGCCACGCCCTCTGTGCCAGTTACAGGAAGTTGAAACAAATAAACAAGTCGCTGAGATAAAATCGACTTTATTCATATGTTCATTATAGTTTACACGAAATCCTGCGTGTTCGAGAACCAGCGTGTAAACATGCGTCATCATCATCATGACCACTGTATCAGTCTGCTGGGGGAACACGCCACTCGGCCTCCACTGGTCTGAGGTCAGAGGAAGTCCAGAGGTGACAAAGTGTCCTCAGGTTTGGTTTGTGTGGATTGTTTCAAACATCGCAGGACAAAATGTGACTGAGTGAACATCACACCCGTTTGAACCTGAACAAAACCGTGAAGAGCCACACCTGTAACCAAATCCCAGTAACCACTGTTACCGTGGCGACACGTCTGAGGGAAACCCACAGTGATAATCCTGTGGTGTGTTTAAAGGATTTCACTTCTCAGCCACACTTGTAGAAATTAAATAAACAAAAGCTGATAATCGTACGTCTGTTAGCAAGAAGCCGCCGGACAAGAGTAAATGTGGGACTGACTTTTAGTCACAACAGACTCTGATTTCTATGAGATGTCGCTTTAAGGCAAACCTGAAATCACGCCCACGTGGATCATACCTGTGTCAGTATGCGAACTATGAGTGAGAGTTAAAAAGTGATGCAGCAGCTCGAGCCTCCGTTTCACTGGAGAAACCTGATTTTCCACCTTCAGTGTCCGACACGTCCTGACACATTTCCATCGGTGAACTCGAGAGTGAAGAACAAAGACAGTCTTTATTGATGACAGATAGAAAACACTCAGAGTCCTCAGTCCTCCACCAAGGCTGCGATCATGGATATACTGTATGCACCAGATTTTTGTTATTCAGGCAGATTGTGAGTTAAGTTTTAGGACTAAAAGCAAACCCTCAGGTGAAAGGTGTCCCACAGGGTCCGATCACGGAGCCTCTTATGAAATAAAACGTCTACCCTGTTGCCCGAAAGAGACACAGGAAATGACGTTATTTTGAATAAGTGCAGTTATTGTTCAGGCCGCCGTTTAACTGACACAAACTGATCTGACTGACTGATCTGGACGTCTCATCACAGCAACTACAGATTCAGAAACAGGTGTTAAAACAGTGTGTTGTGTTGTTTCTGCTGCTCAGAGAAGAGGCTCTTTGTGTCGCCAGGAGGAAATACCCGAGACGCCGAACAAGTCACTGCAAGGCAGAAAAATGTAAGACAATGAGTGTGTGTGTGTGTGTGTGTGTGTGTGTGTGTGTGTGTGTGGTGGAGGCGGCTGTGTGTCGGTGACTGAAATATGAGTGTGTGTGTGCGTTTGTGTGTTTTGGCGTCTTCCTTTGAGAAGAGTTCAGTGATGACCTGGACAGCCCGCGCAGACTTTTGGCCTCAGTTTGTAGAACGCACACTCAACGAAAAGATAAAATTAGATTAGAAAACGAAAAGGTTAGTCAGTCAATCAATTAACTGATTGACAGAAGAGGCATCGACAATCATTAATTAACATGGAGGGGGCGGGGTTTATGATCTATACTGCAGCTAGGGGGTCAATGAGATGTTCTGGCGAGCTGTCATGTCAGCTGTTTTATGATGCACATCTTATCCAGATCATTAGAAGAAGAAGAGTCTTCTAGCAGATGGTGAGAGACTTTTTCCACTAATGGAAATGGAAATGGAAGCTTCCCTCTGAGCTTTGTGTACAGTACATAAGAGACTCGTCAGTGCTGACAGAGAGCGGCACTTGGAAAGGTTTCGTCCATGAACATCCCTCACAGAGCTGACAGGTTTTACTGCCCCGATGTGATTTCCCTGCCGCTCGCTGAAGATGCTCGCACACACCGACGATCCAAAGAAAAGAGGAGCTGCTTCAGATGGGCGTCACCGCCTCCAACCATGACACACTCGTCTGTCAGTCGCTGACTTTGACGAGCTGTAGAGCCGGTCTGACGCTCGCACGCCCGCATACCTGGACCGTGTTACGTAACAACACCAAGGTGTGAAGTTCTGCCTGTTCGTCGTGTTTATGCTCACAATAATCCACATACAGGCGTGAACCTGAGCTGAACATGGCCACATGTGAGTGGACACCACTCCCTGAGCCAAACCTGCAGTGCATGGTGGCTTCATTCTTCACCTGTCCGCAGACTTTTGGCCATGCAATGCAGTACAAGTCCTCCTGACATGACATCACAGGTGAGTCTCAACAGGAAGTGAGAGGCTGCTCAGTTTCAGTCTCTGTGATGTCGCCTGGTTTGGACACACTGCACACACACACACACACACACTGCGCACACACACACACACACACACACGCGCTCTGTGTGTACTGCTGTCCTTCCTTTTCATAGAAACAGTGTGTGTGTGTTTTAGCAGCAGATTTGTGCAGTGTGTGTTCATTGTGCTCGTAAACAACAGGTGTGTGTGTGTGCAGTGTGTGTGTGTGTGTGTGTGTGTGTGTGTGTGTTTCCTCTCTTTGTGGATTCAGAAACTTTCACAGACTCGCAGCTCGCTCTGAATATCTGAGCGGTTGTGTAATGGCAGCTGGAAACAGAGTGACACAGCATGAAGAATGGCAGCCTGACAGCGAAAACAAAGAGTCTGCACAGCTGTTCCTGAAACCTGAGCCTCATTTTAATTACACACACACACACATGAACTCTGAGATGATGTCACGCTGCACGGAGTGAGGTCCTTACATTAAAACTGCACGACTGTTTTCATGCTTAAAGTTTCACTTCCAGCACAGTCATCAGACTTTAGACAGTCTGCGGGGACGTCACGGAGACTACGTCCAGGTTTTAGACAGTCTGCGGGGACGTCACGGAGACTACGTCCAGGTTTTAGACAGTCTGCGGGGACGTCACAGAGACTACGTCCAGGTTTTAGACCGTCTGCTAAATGCCATGAATGAAAGACACTTCTGGGTGTTTTGGTTCTGACCAGCACCGGTGTACGGCCGGTCTTTTGGTACCGGTCCCTGAACATGAGTCACGGCGTGGTCATGATGAGGCGAGCAGCGCTCCACAGGACGGCGTTCAGACCGTGGAGCTGCAGATGTCGCTCCCCGTCGAGCTTCTCTGTTTTTCCTCTCTGGTGAAATATGTGGACGACAAACAGGACGAGTCACGGCGCTGCCAGATGTTGAAGCAAACATCAGGACTGTAAATCAGCTCTGAGACAAACGACATCTACACGAGGATCCACAACTAACTCTGCTGTTCCATCTCCTCCAACACACGTGTTAGCAATTAGAGAAATATGGCCTCCACAGCCGCACCGTCACCATCATCATCATCATCATCACCATCATCATCATCATCATCATCATCATCGTTTAAAGGAGGAGCTGAACATGAACTCTGCGTCAAACAGAAGTCTGACGGTGTTTCAACATCACATGCCCGAAGAGAGGGAGGCTCGTTAAATCAGCTACAGACCAACTTTATAAAAGTTAGTGTAAAAAAATAACAACTGACCAGATTTTCAAAATAAAAGTTAACCTGATGGCGACTGTCACTAATCAACCCATTGGCCAGAATAAAACGTTGTAGCGTTGCGTTTCCGCAAACCCTGAATCTTTAAGTTACGTTTCACAGAAATTTATCAGCTGAATAATTAGAACTAAAATAAAAGTCACATACAATCAGATTTTCAAAATAAAAGTCACATCTCACTCTGCTAAAAAAATAAAAACACACGAATGACAGCATGAGGGAGCGGCCTCCACCAAAAACTGGACTGATCAGCAGGCTCACATCATCCAACCCAACCCAGTGAACTGTTATTATTATTCAACAGACACACCCGCCCTCCACACACACACACACACACACACACACACACACACACCCACACACACACACACACACACATACTTTTCAGGCTGACACAGGAATGTTTTCACCATGAGGAATGGATGCTCTGTGTCACCGCTCCGACTTCGCCCTCCACTTTGACGGCAGCCAGGAAAAACTGACGAGGCCGACTTGAAGCTCAGACGTGTCCCTGAGTGTGAGGCCCTGAGAGAGCAGCCCGGTGACGGGGCCCGGTGACGGAGCCCGGTGACGGAGCCCGTCAAACCAGAGCTCCTCCACCTTCAACATGCAGCGCCGTGTTATACACGGAGAACACACACAAACACAACACAACACACACTCGGCATGTTTCTACTTTTCCATTCCAGCTTTGAACATATGATACTCTGTCCTGTCGCCACGGCAACAGCAGAGGCAACGCAACCAACAACTAACAACCAGCAACCAGCGTCAGCAGACTTCATTTTTTCCCAGCCCAGATTCTTCTGTTTGACATCATTGTCTTCTCTTTGTCTCTGTCCTCTTTTGTCGCCTTTTCCTCGGCGTTCTGACTCTTCACCTTTATTCTGTCCGTTTACAAAACGGCGACCTCTGACCCCGCAACTGTCGGTCACGTGACCCAAGAAGCAGAACCAGCTCATATTCTGGACCTCAACAACAAAACTACACACACATACACTTCAGTGTGAGTGCTGACGGACTCAACTCTCTGTGATTTACAGAGTGTCCTGATGGACAGTGAAGTAAACTGTAGCTGCTGTCAGCTCCGTTTGTTAGCTGGGCGGAGCTGGTGTTGTGCCAGAACCGGAGCCGGGTAGTTAGTATCACATTAGCTGCTGATCATTTTGGTAAGCACTAGCAATAACCTTCATCAGCTGCATGTGTCCGACGTGCTGCCAGAATCTGTGACAGTTCAGGTAACACGCTGAGAGTCACGGCAGCTGGCAGAGGAGAAGAGTGAAGAGGACGCTGACACAGAGTTGTCGACTCGCTAGTTTGTGATCATAAGTAATGAACAAATACTCGAGTACAGCTGAACATGTTTACCACACTCTGATTTACACACAGGTAATGTGGACACCTGCAGGCCCCGCCCCTCCATGAACACCTGTTGTCACAAGACAAACAGCAGAAGCCTCTCATGTCCTCTTCACAGGGACACACCCAGCAGGGAACAAAAGAGAGGGGGGGGGACAGGTCTCACTTTCCTCCCCCTCTCCTCCTCACCTCCTCCTCCCCTCTGGGAGGACAGGAGAGGCAGGAGCGACCTGAACCGATCCGCCCCGCAGAGAACTGATCTGAGGACGGCGTCCTGAGTCCACCATCAGGCGGGCTGAAGTCTGGGAACAGCTCTGTGGAAATGCGCACAGAGAACCAGGCGGACAGGTTTCACACACACACACACACACACACACACACCTGGAACAAATCCAGGTGAACCAATCAGCTGCTGTCTGTCTCCACAGAAAGTGACGTGAAGACCGGAGCAGAGTTGAGGAAACACCGAGAATCGAGCGTAAAGAGGCGCTGCGCTCCTGGATCATCACCCGGAGAGACACGGACGAAGTTTCCTGTAAACCAACACTCTGTGTGTGTGTGTGTGTGTGTGTGTGTGTGTGTGTGTGTGTCCCCGCGTCGTTTCCTTGTTTCCTTACCTTTGATGTAGTTGGATTTGGTCTCATCCAGCAGACTGGACGCGGAGATCCCCATGGTGCTGCCGGGAGAGGATCCACAGGTAGGCTTCAGTCCTCAGGTACTGACACGGTCACATCGGTCTGCTGCGGCGGGGAGGGAGAGAGGAGGGCGTGTCCTCCTCTCTCCCTCCTCCTGCTCCCTCCCCCTCCTCCTCCTCCTCCCTCCCGCCTGCTCCCTCCCCCTCCTCCTCCCTCCTCCTCCCTCCTCCTCTGTCATTCAGTGACGCTCTTGATGATCCTCCGTGATGTCTGTAATTATGACTGTCAACAATTCAAATATTCATAACCTGACGTCACATTAATACTTCATTAACTTTACAAACATTTAATTTATTTATAAAAATCTGTTTATTCCAGTTTTCTTTTACTCCATAACATTTCTAAGTCTCCCATCAGAGGAAACGCTGAGTCATAATAACATGTTCATAACTGAAGGTTTGAAGTGTGACAGTGCAGACTGAGGATCAGCAGAGATTAATCTTTATTCAGTGAGAAAGTTTCTGTAAATAAATAAATTCATAATCTGACTTTAATGATCACACGTGACTCAGATCACCTGATGAGTCACGTGTGCGTGACGTCATCACTCTAAAAGCGCTGACCCCTGGTGGTTTAACCACTCAGGTGTACTCAGGACTCTGTGACGTCACTGCTGGGCGTGGCTACAGGTGAATCTGAGCCAGCAGCAGAGCTCAGTCTGCGGTTTTGGCTCCTGTTCATCAGCTGTTCTCACTGTTGGTCTGAATCAGGACATCAGGACGTTCAAGTTTGCAGAAACATTTTATTCATTTTTAAAAGACGAGGAACAGAAAGAGACAAAGCGGTTAGAAAAGAATCCGATGAAATAAATAGAGGGCGCGGACCTCTGGGCTCAGTTTGGTTTGAACTTTTGGTTTCATTAAAGACGTTCTTCTTTGTTCTGCTCGAAGCGGGTCGTTTGTTTCAGTGCATCAGGACTTTCGCTCGGCGTCCCCTCGCGCTCACTTCTCCGTGCTCACGCTCGTCTGCGTGGCCGTGGCGTTGGTGTACGTGGGGACGCTGTACTTTGTGAGGACAGACTTGAACTGCTCCAGCGTGGCGTCGGTTCGAACCCCCGTCGGGTCGAAGTGAGTCCGACTCACCCTGAAGCCGGCCTCCGTCAGGTACTGAAGGAACTTATTCAACCTGTGCAGAGAGAGAACATTAAAGGACGGGGTTTTCCGAAGGTCACCTGATCTCCTCAATTCATTCAACTGCTTTGATAATTAATTACGTGTTTTAGTAATTCTGATTTCAGCATCTTTAGTATTTTATCCTCTGTGACAGGAAACTGAATATTTTCTGGTTTGTGGACAAAGTGAGACATCTGAGGACGTCACCTGACCAACGTCTTTCATCATTTTGTGACATTTTATGGACCAAACAATCGATGGATCTAGAAGATGGTTGAGATGGGGGGGATTTGTTGGGACTATTTTCTGCAGCGGATTGATCTCAGGACGGCGTGACTCACTTGGGCATGTTCATGCCTCGGATGCTGTGGCGGTGGATGCTGTAGTAGAAGGGCGGATGCTCCAGAGACGCGTCAGACTTCAGCTTCTTCACCACGTTTCCAGACTCGTCTCCGGTTTTCCTCTTTCCTGACGACAACATGAACAAACATCAAACTTCTCTCTTTAGAGCTACGCCGCCCTCTGGAGGACGCAGGTGGAGCTACAGTAAAACGTCAGCGTGGACCCACCGGACTGATCCGGACCCGACTCCTCTCCGCTCTGTAAGGTCTTGATGACGACTCCACACTCGACTGCAGACAGGAAACAGAACACTGTGAACACGTGTGTGTGTTTGTCATGAGGTCACAGACGAGGCGTCGCAGTCTTACCCTGGTTGGTGAGGGCGGACGCTCCGTGGACTAAAGACTTGAGGGTGGTGCACTCGGACTCGCAGATCAGAGTTTTGACGAGCGGCTGGATGTCGTCCATGCTGTGCTGCACCGCCGCTGACAGCATCCGCCGCAGGAAGCCCGTGTTGAACAGCGGACCGCACCTGGACACACACACACAAGCTGTGACTGTACTGTACCTGTGAGGACCGTCACAGGTACAGCAGTGTTCAGAGGTTTACCACAACGGTCCGAGCTGCACCGCCGTCTTCCCCGGCAGACTTCCATGACAGTTACAGGGCAGCGTGTCTGGAGGAAACGCATCAATGAGACATGAGTTACTCCACCGCAGCTTCCTGCACCCAGGAGAGCGACCAGATGACCAGACTCACCGTCCACCATGTTCCCCAGTTTGAGGAAGACTCTCTCCTCACACCACTGACAGTGGACCAGCTTCCGTAACTTCTTCGCCGACTCGTCAGCCTGCGTGGGACCTCTGAGGACTCTCACCACCACCAGGACGAAGTGCTCCAACGCCACGGCGAGCAGCACCTCGATGCCTTTGTTACAACGAGCCGCCGCTCTGCAGACAGAGAGAAGACAAGGTTAAGTTCTGATGGTTTGTATCAGTGTGGGAACAAAGTCCAGGTTTCAGACAGTCTGCGGGGACGTCACGGAGACTACGTCCAGGTTTTAGACAGTCTGCGAGGACGTCTCAGAGACTACGTCCAGGTTTTAGACCGTCTGCGGTGACGTCACAGAAACTACGTCCAGGTTTTAGACAGTCTGCGGGGACTTCACGGAGACTACGTCCAGGTTTTAGACAGTCTGTGGGACAGAGGGACAGACGTACCTGGCCACGGTGGCTACAATCATGCGTGCAGCCAGCTCTTTGTAGTACTCTGTGCGTACGACGTGGCAGCCGTAGTGACGCAGGGTGACGTTGGGAGACTTGGAGTAGAGAGAGCCCGTGTCTGTGGACGTCACAGAGATGATGCCCAGGTTCCGGACATTTCTGAAGGCGGCGTCCAGGTAGTTGACCGCCGTCCCGTACGGGTCCAAGTGACTGAAAGATTGAAGACATCCGTGTTAATTCATTTACAGACAATCCACTAAAACCTCCACTCGTCTTACTCACATGTAATCGAAGGGCCGCAGGTGCATGATGACGTTGGCGTCCATCTTGGCGACCTCCACCGTAGCGTTGGGCGCTACCTTGGCTTCACCCCCGGCCCCGTCGGGCCCCCGGGGGCCTCGCGAGCCTCCGTCCACCCGGATGTTGTTGAGCTCGCAGTTCTCTTTGATCATCTTGACGCACGTGTCGCTGATGTCAGTTATGGTGACCTTGACGGCGCTGCGGAGGTGCTTCGCCCACTGAAGGCCCATGATCCCTGAGACGGACAAAGGACGGATTAAATATTATTAATATTATTATTAATATTCAAGGTATCGACACACTGTTTGTTCAGTCTCACCTGTAGCTCCGAAAGCATCCAGACACTCGAGCGGGTTCCTCTCCTCCGCCAGAACAGCCAGCGAACAAAACACCAGCTGCCTGAAACAGACAGACAGACACCTTAGACTGATGATCTAATTATTTATTTCTCTGAACTCGTCTGTGAACTTGCGGACCTGTTGGTCTTCATCTTGCGGTTGAAGTAGGTGTCACTCTTCTGCGGGGTGGTGTGGTTCGGGAGGAGCTGGACGTTGGTTCCGAGTTCTTTCATGATTTCGTACGCCTGACCGGACGGCGCTGCAGACACGTGACATCACACAGAAAGCATCGTCGACACGTCATCCTTCATTTTTACATTTATGATCTTTAAAGACCCCATGAAGTCAAACAGAACCGGGCTCAGCAGCCGGACCGGACCAGGTTGGAGCTACGTTTTGTTTCTCCACCTAAACTGCTTCAGCTTTCACCATCCTTCTATAATGTGTCTGTTGTGAGTCTCCACGTCCAGTCAGGGCAGCGTGATCGTTTCTTACCCGGCTCTTCGAGCGTCACGTCGGAGCTCCCGGAGTAGCTGGCTTCGGTCTCTCCTTTGTTGACGTGTCGTTTCAGGTGGCTGATCATGTCCGTCTTCCGGGCGATGGTGACCGAGCACACGACGCAGTGGTAATGGGCCACGTGTCTCCCCGAGGCCTGGAGGAGGTTCACATGGAACATGGTGGTGACCGCAGACAATGTTTTATGGATCAAATGTTTAGCTCAGGCTCTGCATGAACACATTCAGCCCTCTGAGGTATGATGTGACCACCTGAGGTGAAGCCACACCTGAAGGTGACCTGACCTGACCTGCACACAGTTTGTGTTCTCACCTGATCTCCGCTGAGGCTGGGCTTCAGGTTCCTGCAGGGCAGGTGACAGATGCACATCCTCTGGCCTGTCAAAGGTCAAAGGTCAACATTTAAGTTTCAGATGGAGTGTACATCCCTGCAGCAGTGTGCGACTGTGTTTCCCACCTTCAAACTCCACGTAGACCTTCCAGTGGAGGTTCTGCAGGTGGCGGCGGAGCTTGTGGCTGTAGCAGGCTTTGAACTTCTCCTCAGGACACAGAGGACACGACTTACGGCCCGCTGATGAAAACGTAAACACTGATTCATCACACTGATCTCTGATGCCTCTTCTTCATCATCTAATACGTTTTATCAAGAA
This sequence comes from Larimichthys crocea, assembly GCF_000972845.2. Classification (NCBI taxonomy): domain Eukaryota; kingdom Metazoa; phylum Chordata; class Actinopteri; family Sciaenidae; genus Larimichthys; species Larimichthys crocea. The sequence goes on along the minus strand of NC_040027.1, from coordinate 7,445,327 downwards.
GAAGTGATCTTACCACCGTTGAGGTCGACCAGCATCTCGAGTCCCTCCAGTTTAGTCTGGATGGAGACGTGTCTCTCTGTGGAAGACACAAAGGTTCAGAAGTCTGAGTGATGGACACACAGAAGCATCTCTCACGTCCTCACCTGACATCGTGGTCGAAGGTCTGGCATCGCTGTCTGCGGCAGCTTCGATCTTCACGGCCTGTTCTGCAGCTTTGTCGCCGGCCGGAGGTCCGTCTCCATCTTCTCCACCTTCACAGACGGAGAGGACACAAAGAACGTTCATCATCTCCTTCTTACACCATCCTGACGTGAAACTCACAAACAGCGTGCAGCTGACAGGAAACAAAGAAATAACTCTGAGGTCTCTGCATCGAACCTTCTGCTAACAAATACTGAATTTATTTGTTTTCTCTGAGAAAAGTCTAAATTAAAAAGTGCCTGAAGACCAAAATGTGAAGGCGTGGACGCGTCACGTGACCTGTGTGAAATAAAAACATCAAATGAGGAAAAAGTAAAAAATGTTTTTCGAGATTTAAGAGTGGGAACAATAAAAGTACAAATATATTAACATCCAGTGTCAGAGTGACTGGATTACTGGATTATAATTATTAAAGTGTTAATGAGTCATTACTTTGTATTATTGATCTAAAGTAACTGATCAGGTATAAGTACTGCAGTGCAATACTTGAGTACATGTACTTCGTTACTTCCCACCATCCTGTCAAGTTTAGCTGAGGACGTGAACGTTAGTAAACCGTTAATAAAACGTTAGTAAGACGTTAGGGAACCGGAGCGGCTTCTCGGCCCTGTAGTGCAGCTCCGTGGTGAGGCCGTGTCACCCGGAGCTGTAACTTAGTCCCAGCCGGGGTCCGCCTCTCTGACCTGAGCCTCTGGGAGGAGCTCCGCGGGCTGTAGCAACATGCTAACGACGGCGCTAGCTCCAGCTAGCGTTAGCTCCAGCCCGCTGTTATTGTTGACTATTTAGGTCCCATGGCGGAGCTCCGTGGTGAGGCCCTCGTTTAGTTCATCAGTTACAAACTCGACCTGTCGGTGAATTCACCGGACGGCTTCTGACGCAGACCGAGCGGCGGTTCGTCCCCCGCTCCAGGGACACGGACGTGGGGTTCAGACGACGAACGGGCGGCCGGTTACTCACGTTTGATATCGACGTCCTCCTGGTGTAGCTGAGCAGCGTCCGCCTCTTTGAGCTCCGCCATTACTAACTCAGCGCTCCGGCGGCAGCGTACGCAGGAAATGCTGGTTCGTGTTTACGCAGTTTACGGAAGCTGCGCAGTTTATTCTAAACGTAAGAGTCGGTCGAGTTTAAAACGAGTTTGACTCCCATGACGATTAAAATGAGAAATGTTAAACACACGAAGACCAGAGCTGAAGCTTTAATGCCGAACCGAGTCACGAACAGAATCAACTTCAGGCGGGAACCGAGCGGTTACCTGGATGCACCGACAGGTGGCAGCAGAGAGGCGTGATTTTAATGTGGGGGGAAGTTCGGCTCTTTTTAGGGAGTCGGATCATTCGACTCAACTCACCAAGACGAGCCGACTCTTTCGACTCCCAAGCGGCTCTTCATTTTACCACTTATACCTTTTTATAGTTCAGCCACATTTATGTAGATAGATAGATAGATAGATAGATAGATAGATAGATAATTTATTGATCCCAAAGGAAATCCGAGATGTTTTTAATATAATTCAGTTCATTAGATGATTCATTAAAACATATTTTTAATCACAGGTTCTTCTTCTTAACTCCCATGTACCCGTAGTGTTTCCTATGTTCCTGTTGTGTTGATCAGTTTTTGCTTTAGCTCTGTATTTTCAGTTCATGTAAGAACAGGATACTTTATACCAGATGAAATGTGCTTTGCTGTAAAATCAAACTCGTTAATTTGATTTAGAATCTGAACATTATCACCAGATTCAAACAAAGTATGTCATGCTGTCTCAGCTGTACACAATACTAACACTATGAAATAAACATGATGTGCACTAAGAAAACTGCTTCAGCTTTTGTGTTTTACATTATTTTACATGTCAAAATTATTTTTCATTTGGTCTAATTAAACAGGAAAATATTCAGTTCCTTTAAGGGACAAATTCATGAAGTGTTTGAGACACATTTGACACATTTGCATGTTGTGGTCATAGTGCAGCATGAAGACTGGATCAATAACAGCCACAATTATCTGAAAACTGTGATCAGACTTTATTGTCTCTCACAGAATGAGAACTGAAACCTGTAATATCTCACAGACGGGTCCGTTACTTCAAAAAGAACATTTAAAACTCAAATTTCATCGAACATTTAGAGGAAAGATCTCTGTCAGTTTAGAGGTTAAAAGATAAGAAAAGAAATAAAATGAACTTTTTATAAATCATGTTTCTTTTTCCTTTTAGTGAGACAGACAGATACGTGGCTGTAGGTTTCTATTCCTGACAAATGAAAGCAACAAATGATCTTTATTCAGATTATCACATAGATGATCAACTATCAGCACATGAACTACTCCACAGAGACAAGTGTGAACTCTGGACTCATTATGATTAGAACGTGTCATTAAATCCTCTAAACAGCCACATCTTTATGTTTATAGTTTGTTTATGATTATTATTGTTTTATTATTATTTATTATTTACAAGGACAGGCTCTTAGACAGTCTGCAGGGACGTCACGGAGACTACGTCCAGGTTTTAGACAGTCTGCAGGGACGTCTCGGAGACTAAGTTAACAGCTCAGAAAAGCTGCGTTTCTGGGGTGTGACCCGGAGTGTTAATTACGTAGCAGGTCACAGTTGGTCAGTCGCGTGTCTGTAGGTTTCTATTCGTGGGTAAAAGAAAGTCCACGAGTCCAAATCCAGCCCTCAGCATGACTTCATTTACAGCCACAGACTTTGAACGTGAATGATGTGATGGTGCTGCAGCTACTTAAAGAGCAAAAAGCGAGAAAGAGACTCACACTAAGAAAACACAATGAGGTGAGGAACATTTCAATACGTTAACTTGAACTACAGATCCAAAGTCACTCCTTTGATTTTGTTCTCTCCTTCTTTGCTTCCATGATTTGAAGACCTTCTTCTTCCTTCAGTCGTCCCTTTCAGGCATCTTTCTTCAGTTTTCCATTTACTTCCTTTGTTTCATCCATCCATTCACCTACTGTTCCTTCCTTCCTTCCTTCCTTCCTTCCTTCCTTCCTCTCTTTCCGTCTCCTCTTCGGTGTCTTGATCCATTTCTTTACTCTTTATTTCCTCCTTTCCTGCTCCCTTTCTTCATTCCTTCCCTCACCTTCCTTTCTCTTCCCTGATATATCCTTCTTTAGTTCACTTGTTCTTCCTTCTATCTCACCTTTACTCCCTTGTTCATTAACCTAGATCTGACCAGAATCAAGAGGCAACCTTAGTGAGTTCAACACCCACTAAGAAATGATTCCTTCCTTCCTGCTGATGGATGATGTGTTTTAATATTTGTTGTTTTTGTTCTGCATCAGTGCTGCTCAGAGTCCAACAACACCGAAGTCCAAACTGGAGGCCCTGCAGTGCCACTTCACCTGGGATCTGGACCGCAGCAGGTCCAAACCTTTCTGTCTCAGGGACAGTATAGAGGACATTGGTACCGAGGAGGGAAACAGCTGGCTGGGTCACATTTACAACCTGCAGGGGTTCATTCAATACAAGTTAGGGTTCACTGAAGACGCCCAGAGTTTGTTCAACAAGGCTGCAGAGGCCTTCAGCCAGACAAGAGGGGCAGCTGAGGGTCCCTGGTTAGTGGTGAACTACGGGAACCTGGCCTGGCTGCACCACCACCTGGGAGACCAAGCAGAGAGTCAGGCTTACCTGTCAAAGGTCGACGCCCTGATGGAAAAATATCCATCTCCATCCCAGGACGAGCTGCACCCGGAGATCTACGCTGAAAAAGCCTGGACCCTGATGAAGTTCAGCACAGACAAAAGGCTGCTGGCTGCAGATTACTTCCAGAGAGCCATCAGGATGCAGCCGGACATGGTGGAGTGGAACACCAGCCAGATTTTAGCGCTGGTGACTGCTGCTAACCACAACAAAGAAGAAGAGCTGGGGGCTGACGTCTTTGAGAAAATGAGAATCGCCAAAAAACAGGATCCAGAGAACTTGTACCTCGCTGCTCTTTATCTTGAGCAACGTGCTAAGAGAGGAGAAAGAGTCGAAGATGAAGCACGTGAGTTATCCAGAAAGGTTTTAAGAAATCCTGTCAGCAGCTACAGTGGGTTGACACCGTTACTACGACTGTACAGAGTTCACATATCCATGACTGAGGCTGTTAAATTGGTGGAGGAGGCTCTGAAAGAACATCCAGGTGCACGTTATCTGAAGTGGTGCGCTGCAAACTGCTACAAATGGAAGGTTCAAGACAGTGCTGACTCCATCGAGGTAGAAAGGGCCATCAGTCTCTGCAAGGAAGTGATCGAGCTTTACCCAGATTCATCATTCAAAATAAAAATAGGTCTTGCAGGAATATATGGAAAGTGGAATCGCCAGAAAGAAGCTCATGAGACATATGAAGAACTGCTACAAAGGAAAGATCTGGATGCCGCAGAGACTGAGCAGCTTTCCCGTAAGTCCAGAAGATTTTTCAAGAACTTGGAACAAGATCATCACAGGCCGATACAACACCAGACAGAGGTGAAGGCAGAGACACCACAACAATCCGTGAATCAACCCATTGGTTCATTCGTGGGAGGAGCATCAGAGTCCTGGAAAAGGTTAATTTCAGAGAAGTAGCAACCGAATGTGAAGAGAAATATCATTTACAATGAAAAACTCAACAGTCGTAGATGAATGAATCAATGAAATAACATCCACTGTGGACAATCTGAATCTTATTAAAATAATGTTATGGTTAATGTAATCATAGTGTTTACTGTATTCCTGTTGTGTTGATTTATTTATATAAAGTTTAAGACCTCGTGGACCTCGGCTCGCCTCACTACACATTTGGGTTTTCTAAGTCTGTCCGACATCACCTGACCCAACTGATCACCTGACCCAACTGATCACCTGACCCAACTGATCACCTGACCCAAGGAGAGTCCAGCTCCTCTCCCGGATACTTTATACCAGATGAAATGTGCTTTGCTGTAAAATCAAACTCTGATGATGTAACCGTGTTTTTAATATAATTCAGTTCATTAGATGATTCATTAAAACATATTTTTAATCACAGGTTCTTCTTCTTAACTCCCATGTACCCGTAGTGTTTCCTACGTTCCTGTTGTGTTGATCACTTTTTGCTTTAGCTCTGTATTTTCAGTTCATGTAAGAACAGGATACTTTATACCAGATGAAATGTGCTTTGCTGTAAAATCAAACTCGTTAATTTGATTTAGAATCTGAACATTATCACCAGATTCAAACAAAGTATGTCATGCTGTCTCAGCTGTACACAATACTAACACTATGAAATAAACATGATGTGCACTAAGAAAACTGCTTCAGCTTTTGTGTTTTAGTGGTTACAGTAATCACAACTATTAGTAATGATTTATTTTACGTGTCTCAGGTTTCAGAATAGTCTGTCTGTCCTTTTGGTAATTTTGTGAAGCATAAAAACTGAAAACAGACAAAATTTACAGCTGTAGTTACTTTTCTAATCACAGCTTGAAGGATGAAGAGTTCCCAATCCTCCTCCTCCTTCAGATAAATAAACTCTTCAAAAATCCTGTTTATGACAGAGAGCCGTACTGCAGGTGTGTCCAGGTAATGGCGATGTCATGAGTCATGTTTTATTCATTCCAGTGTCACTGACAGGTATGTGGCTGTAGCTTTTCCTGACAAACGAAAGTCAAAGCGCCTCATGATGAGCTGTCAGGATGGTTTCGATGATACTCTGTACTGTCCATCATGTTGATTTAATAAAGACTAATTATGGATGTTTGACTCATCAGCTGTTGTCCTTGCTCAGCCTGCATTGTTGGTACAATCTATGTGTGTGTCCCACCATCCTCCAGAGAACAAAACAATCTGAACAGGTTAACAAACTTTTTTT
>NC_040027.1:7438525-7439283 GCF_000972845.2 Larimichthys crocea | reverse complement strand
GAAAGTCAAAGCGCCTCATGATGAGCTGTCAGGATGGTTTCGATGATACTCTGTACTGTCCATCATGTTGATTTAATCCTCCAGAGAACAAAACAATCTGAACAGGTTAACAAACTTTTTTTAAAATCTTCATCCTCGTCAGCTTCATGGTGGCAAACCTTCCAACCACACTGTCTTTGTCTCCACACACAGCTTGTTGTGAAAAAAACAAATAAAACCAATATGCAGTGATCTGCAAATCCTGTTCAACCGATATTATGGTTGAACAGGATTTGCAGATCACTGCATCTTGATTTATTTGTTTTTCACAACAAGCTGTGTGTGGAGACAAAGACAGTGTGGTTGGAAGGTTTGCCACCATGAAGTTGACGAGGATGAAGATTTTAAAAAAAGTTTGTTAACCTGTTCAGATTGTTTTGTTCTCTGGAGGATGGTGGGACACACACATAGATTGTACCAACAATGCAGGCTGAGCAAGGACAAACCTGATGAGTCAAACATCCATAATTAGTCTTTATATAATCAACATGAGGACAGTACAGAGTATCATCGAAACCATCCTGACAGCTCATCAGAGGCACTTTGACTTTCGTTTGTCAGGAAAAGCTACAGCCACTACCTTCAGTGACACTTAAAACAATGAAAAACATGACTCATGACATCGCCATTACCTGGACACACCTGCAACGGCTCTCTGTCATAAACAGGATTTTTGAAAGTTTATTTATCTGAAGGAGGAGGATGGGAACTCTTCATCC
>NC_040027.1:7430149-7436545 GCF_000972845.2 Larimichthys crocea | reverse complement strand
TATATATATATATTCAACTGAAGCAGAGTCGATGTTGTGCTGGAACCGGAGCTGGGCAGAACAAGTACTCGAGTACAGCTGAACATATTTACCGCAGTGGGATCACACTACACAACAAACACTGATTATATGAGATGTATATGTTGGTTTAAATGTGGCATTAATTACAGGGGTAAATATGAACTTCCCTGAAAGAAAAGTTTGAATGAAAAATGTGTGAAATGTGTGTTTGGGTTTCCATTCGTGAGAAACGAAACTCAGACTGGTAGCTCCGCCTGTGAAATCCACTCTGCCTTCAGTGTGAATATTTAAAGCTGCTGCTCAGCATCACAACATTTACAGAGAAGAAGAAGCTTGGACCTCTGAACCCGAACAGAACCAGAACAGAACCACTGAGAGGAGGAAACAGCTGAATGATGAGGTGAGTCATTAAGATTTATTCAATGTCTGGTAAAATATTAACATTTATACAACAGTCAGGTCAGAACAAGTGATGTGATTGGACAAGAGAGCCGACTTAATATTAACAGTTACATTAACGTTACATTAACGCTCACCATCTATAGATTATAACAAAGAACATATTTCTACAAGTACTTTAAAACCATTTACTGCATACTGCTGTTAGAAATGTTTCTGCAGCGTTGACAGAACGTTCCAAAACAAACATATTATCAGTTTGAAGTGAACTGCGCTGTCCCTTTAAGAAATATGACACCTGAACAATTCATTACGTGTCCGTAACAACACATTACGTCACCTGTTCAAATCATATTAAAGTCTCTGTAAAGGCAATTCCATGTTTTCTTTCAAACACAATAAACACGTGAAAAGACTTTGAACGATATTTGACTGAAATGTGGTTCAAACAGGTTTTCACCTGTTTTTGTGGGCGGTCCTAAAACTTCAACCCGCCCAGAGCGGTTCAGAGGACACGCCCCCACAGTCCTGGAGCTGAGAGCGCATTTTTACCTGATTTTGACACCTAATTTCATAAACATGTCGATATTTGTAATCATTTAAATTTGGCTGGGTGGTTAATAACACTTTCTTCTTTAGTCTGACAAACTCAAAACACATATTTATGTTGACTTTACACGCACTTTAAGACTTAAAGTTATGCATTGATAATCCATGTATGGAAAACTGTTGCAAAGGAATATAAACTGGAGGGTAGTGGTGTGTATGATAATGCATATTTTGGTATCAATCCGATACCAAGTAAATACAGGCCAGTATCGCCAATACCGATACTTTTCAATAAATAATGTGGATGCATCATTGAATTGCTAAATCTCAATTAGTTTTCATGACCTTAAGTCTTTTTTATTATTAAATACTTATAACCCAGGACAGAATTAGGACAAAGTTTATAATTAAAAAGAAAATGCTTTATTATCAACATTTTTCAGAAAAATCCTAAATAAAAGTACTCGCAAACCAGTAAACAAATTAAATTTTTGTCGCTCCATGTTTTCTTTTAGATGTTTTTTTATATGTTTATATAAATTGGTTGTTTCCACTATACCTGACTAGCTTTTTTACAAATCCCACATTTTGCTGTTGTCTCGTTTTCGGCTTGAAAATACAGCCACACGACGCTCCTCTTCCTCTCTGCCATTCTTCTGTTGTATGTTCTCTGTGCGTCACGCCTTGTGCGTGTGCTGCAAAAAATGCTGATGAACCTGAACCGGGCAACTTGCTTGTTTGTTTGTTTGCTTTGCGTCTAATTCACGTCACGTGACTCACATGACGGCGCAACATCTGAACACAAAGAGGGCAGAAGGGGAGCAAAGTGACCTGGCTGTTCAGACTTTACACCGAATAAACTGGATAACAGATTTAAGGACTGGACAGCTAAAGGAATAACGTCTCTATGCAATGTAATTTTTAAAAAGGACAATGCATAAGGGTCTGTTTGTTCAACTGAGTATGTCAAAGCTAAATTTCACACAAATGGAAGGAGTTTGGTTGGGAATATTTGATAAGGTATTTTATCACAGAAATCGTATTATGGTGCAGCTCCCCAACCAGCTGGAGGAACTGTAGAAACCAAAAGGCAAACCATTACCATGTAATGTGGAACTGCCCTGTTATCAAAGACTACTGGAAACGGAAACAAAAATGTGAAATCCCTCTAGAGAGCAAGACATCATATTCCTCAAGAATGTCTGAATGCTGCAGGTGGCTGGAAATGTTTATCTCAGCGACTGAATTAATGGATGGAAAATCACAATGGACATTTAGAAAATGGAGAAAATAAGAACGGCTAGCGAGTCGACAACTTTGCTGACAGCCAATCATCAGCCAGGTCCCCAGCAGCCAATCATCAACCAGGTCCCCAGCAGCAGCTGATATCACTGACTAGTCCAGCAGCAGTCAGCCCAGCTCGGCGTCTGTCTTTCAGCCTTTTATTTCACCAAGCTCTCACCAACCACTAAAAGTCAGTCCCACATTTACTCTTGTCCGGCGGCTTCTTGCTCGCTCACTCTCTCCTTTTCTCTTCTTAGCTTCCTCCGTCAGCGTCCTCTTCACTCTCTTCTCCTCTGCCATCATGTCCGTAGAAGCTGCTGAGCCTGGTTACATTGCCCACTTGTCTAGCTCCTGTTCTGGCACGACACAGGCTCCGCCCTCTGTCAGCATTCCTGGGACTAACAAACTTCTTCTTCTCTTTGTTTCTTTCTTTCACATTCAATGCTCCTTCCTCCGTTTTTCCTTCCTCGCTTTCTCCGTCACTCTGCTGATGATGTGTTTTAATATTTGTTGTTTTTGTTCTCCATCAGTGCTGCTCAGAGTCCAACAACACTGGAGTCCAAACTGGAGGCCCTGCAGTGCCACTTCACCTGGGATCTGGACCGCAGCAGGTTCACACTTTTCCGTCTCAGGGACAATATGAAGGACATTGGTACCGAGGAGGGAAACAGCTGGCTGGGTCACATTTACAACCTGCAGGGGTTCATTCAATACAAGTTAGGGTTCACTGAAGACGCCCAGAGTTTGTTGAACAAGGCTGCAGAGGCCTTCAGCCAGACAAGAGGGGCAGCTGAGGGTCCCTGGTTAGTGGTGAACTACGGGAACCTGGCCTGGCTGCACCACCACCTGGGAGACCAAGCAAAGAGTCAGGCTTACCTGTCAAAGGTCGACGCCCTGATGGAAAAATATCCATCTCCATCCCAGGACGAGCTCCACCCGGAGATCTACGCTGAAAAAGCCTGGACCCTGATGAGGTTCAGCACAGACAAAAGGCTGCTGGCTGCAGATTACTTCCAGAGAGCCATCAGGATGCAGCCGGACATGGTGGAGTGGAACACCAGCCGGATTTTAGCGTTGGTGAGTGCTGCTAACTACGACAACAAAGAGCTGGGGGCTGATGTCTTTGAGGAAATGAGAATCGCCAAAGAACAGGATCCAGAGAACTTGTACCTCGCTGCTCTTTATCTTGAGCAACGTGCTAAGAGAGAAAGAGAAAGAATCAAAGATGAAGCACATGAGTTATCCAGAAAGGTTTTAAGAAATCCCGTCAGCAGCTACAGTGGGATGACACCGTTACTATGGCTTTACACAAACTATGTGTCTAAAGATGAGGCCATTAATCTGGCAGAGGAGGCTCTGAAAGAACATCCAGATTCACGTTATCTGAAGAGATGTGCTGCTCTCTGCTACAAATGGAAGATCGAATATTCCAGTGACAATCGTCCAGAGCAAAGCATGGTAGACAGAGCAATCAGCCTCCAAGACGAGGTGATTGGTCTTTACCCTCATTCTTCATTTTATAAGAAAATAGACCTAGCAAGGAATGCTGAAAAGTCAACCCACAGTCAGGCTAAAGCTGAGCAGATATACCAGGAACTGCTACGAAGTGATCTGGAACCTGCAGAGAGACAGATGCTTTACCACCACTACGCAAACCATTTATTTTTCATCCACAAGGATTACGACAATTCAGTTAAGTACCACATGAAGGCAGCAGAGATACCGCAACAATCCATCTTGCGTCAGAAAAGCATCAGAGTTCTGGAGAAGATTAGAGACAAAAACAGGAACCGAATGTGCGGAGAAATAGAGGCCTTCCTGGCAAAGCTGCAGGAGCCGTAGTGTGTTTAACAAGACTGCTTCTATATCCAGACAAATATATATATGCAGTACTTAAATAAGTATAATTTGATTACATACACATTAGGAACATTTAGATTTGGTAATGTAGAAGAGTTATCTCTAAACTTTGTCACAGTTTAGTGGAAGTTCAGACTAAAATGAATATCACGATTTCTACAAGAAGAATGACAAACATCCACAAATTCACATAAATGGAGAGAATTTAATTGGAAAGGCCTTACCTGACCCAACAAGCTGTCCAGCTCCTGATCCAGGCTGTGTTCATCTCTAACACCGTCCTGACGGCCTCCAGCCTGCACAGTGAAACCTCTTCAGATGATCCAGAACGTGGCGGCTCGCCTGCTCTACAACATGTCACCCCACTGCTCATCGAGCGAACCCACAGTCGGGCTAAAGCTGAGCAGATATACCAGCAACTGCTACGAAGTGATCTGGAACCTGCAGAGAGACAGATGCTTTACCACAACTATGCATACGATTCATACCATTTTCAACACGATAACGACGGGTCAATAGAATATCTCATGAAGGCAGCAGAGACACCGCAACAAACCATCTTGTGTAAGAAAAGCATCAGAACTTCGAGGAAGATTAAAAATAGGTGGAGCAAGTGCAGAGAAATAGAGGCCTTCCTGTAAAACCTGCAGGAGCTGTAGTGTTTGTAACAACACAAATCCAGACACACACACTTTAAACTACTAGTGAATCCTCTGTTTCCATTCAAACAAACTGAATTTCCTGCTAAATCCAAACATTTGAAATGATAGCATGATCCTGCCTCACATCGGGCAGGACCACAGTTCTTGGTGGCTCCCTAGAGTAATTTTCCCTCTTTGATGCCGCAGTGGTAGATAATACTCAACATGCAAGAAAACTGACCTGTCCTCTTTAAGGTGTCCTTCCAGTGAAGGAAATGTGATGCAGTGAGTTCAACCGTTTAATGAACTCTGGTTGAATCCTTTCCAGGCTCGCCTGTTGGCTCTGAGTGCCCTTTTCCCTCTTTAATAACTGTTTACTAAATTAACTGATGTGTTATGTATTGTATGTATCCACTGTGGACATGTTGAGATGTTTTTAATATAATTCAGTTCATTAGATGATTCATTAAAACATATTTTTAATCACAGGTTCTTCTTCTTAACTCCCATGTACCCGTAGTGTTTCCTATGTTCCTGTTGTGTTGATCAGTTTTTGCTTTAGCTCTGTATTTTCAGTTCATGTAAGAACAGGATACTTTATACCAGATGAAATGTGCTTTGCTGTAAAATCAAACTCGTTAATTTGATTTAGAATCTGAACATTATCACCAGATTCAAACAAAGTATGTCATGCTGTCTCAGCTGTACACAATACTAACACTATGAAATAAACATGATGTGCACTAAGAAAACTGCTTCAGCTTTTGTGTTTTACATTATTTTCCATGTCAAAATTATTTTTCATTTGGTCTAATTAAACAGGAAAATATTCAGTTCCTTTAAGGGACAAATTCATGAAGTGTTTGAGACACATTTGACACATTTGCATGTTGTGGTCATAGTGCAGCATGAAAACTGGATCAATAACAGCCACAATTATCTGAAAACTGTGATCAGACTTTATTGTCTCTCACAGAATGAGAACTGAAACCTGTAATATCTCACAGACGGGTCCGTTACTTCAAAAAGAACATTTAAAACTCAAATTTCATCGAACATTTAGAGGAAAGATCTCTGTCAGTTTAGAGGTTAAAAGATAAGAAAAGAAATAAAATGAACTTTTTATAAATCATATATTGGACAAACATGGCAGGAAGGCGGAGCATAACGCTGGGCAGCGGGAGCTCTTTTCCTCACAGAGGAGCTCTTTGTTCACGGGAGGAGCTCTTTTCCTCACGGAGAGGAGCTCTTTGTCTCACGGAGAGGAGCTCTTTTCCTCACGGCGAGGAGCTCTTTTCCTCACGGAGAGGAGCTCTTTGTCTCACGGATGAGGAGCTCTTTTCCTCACGGAGAGGAGCTCTTTTCTCACGGCGAGGAGCTCTTTGTCTCATATTGGACAAACAGGCGAAGGCGGAGCATAACGCTGGGCAGCGGGAGCTCTTTTCCTCACAGAGGAGCTCTTTGTTCACGGCGAGGAGCTCTTTTCCTCACGGAGAGGAGCTCTTTGTCTCACGGAGAGGAGCTCTTTTCCTCACGGCGAGGAGCTCTTTTCCTCACGGAGAGGAGCTCTTTGTCTCACGGATGAGGAGCTCTTTCCTCACGGAGAGGAGCTCTTTTCTCACGGCGAGGAGCTCTTTGTCTC
>NC_040027.1:7377639-7427919 GCF_000972845.2 Larimichthys crocea | reverse complement strand
GAGACAAAGAGCTCCTCGCCGTGAGGAAAAGAGCTCCTCTCCGTGAGGAAAGAGCTCCTCTCCGTGAGACAAAGAGCTCCTCTCCGTGAGGAAAAGAGCTCCTCGCCGTGAGGAAAAGAGCTCCTCTCCGTGAGACAAAGAGCTCCTCTCCGTGAGGAAAAGAGCTCCTCCCGTGAACAAAGAGCTCCTCTGTGAGGAAAAGAGCTCCCGCTGCCCAGCGTTATGCTCCGCCTTCGCCATGTTTGTCCAATATCCTCACGGAGAGGAGCTCTTTGTCTCACGGAGAGGAGCTCTTTTCCTCACGGAGAGGAGCTCTTTGTCTCACGGAGAGGAGCTCTTTTCCTCACGGCGAGGAGCTCTTTGTCTCACGGAGAGGAGCTCTTTCCTCACGGAGAGGAGCTCTTTGTCTCACGGAGAGGAGCTCTTTGTCTCACGGAGAGGAGCTCTTTTCCTCACAGCGAGGAGCTCTTTGTCTCACGGAGAGGAGCTCTTTGTCTCACGGCGAGGAGCTCTTTTCCTCACGGAGAGGAGCTCTTTGTCTCACGGCGAGGAGCTCTTTTCCTCACGGCGAGGAGCTCTTTTCCTCACGGAGAGGAGCTCTTTTCCTCACGGCGAGGAGCTCTTTTCCTCAGAGCGAGGAGCTCTTTCCTCACGCTCCGGACGCCAATCAGACACTCAGATCGGTCAAACCTTCACAGAGACTATCCTGATTGTTTCACAGCGGTTACATTCGCCTTTATTATTGTTTTGGTGATAGATTTATAGTCAAAAAGATCAGGCTGAATTGGTGTTTATTTACAGTCACTGCACATTTCTCCTTTCTTACCAAATCAGCACTGCCAATTTGCTGTATATACTTTTGTACAATATATTTTATTTACTACATATTATGTATAGTTTGTTCTTTATATTTTTATTCTTATGTTGTCTATCGTCACTGTGTGTAATGCTGCTGCTACACTGTAATTTCCCATCTTGGGATAAATAAAGTCTGTCTATCTATCTATCTATCTATCTATCTATCTATCTATAATAACTACATACATGTTTGAAAGGTATCTGTATGTGAATAAATACAGATATATATATGGATATATATGTGTGTGTCTGTCCAAGGCTGGACGATATGACCTAAAAATAAAATCTAGTCTAGTCTCATCCTAGTTAAAGTGGGAGCTCTGCAGAGATGTGTGCCTGAATATTCCTGACAACAGCAGTCAGCCGGAGCAGCCGGAGTACATCAGAGGGAAAACCAGAAAACATTTCCTCCATAAAATATGATCCAGTTTCACCAGAATCAGTGAAATAGTTGCTGCTGTGTGACTTAGTGCCGTAAAGCGTTACGTACTTCTCCAAAGTTACACCGTGTTAACCTGAATGCTCGTTGTGTCGTCCACAGCTGAGCTGGTCGTGGACAAAGCGATGGAGTTGAAGTACGTCGGTGGAGTTTACGGGGGGAACATCAAGCCGACTCCGTTCCTCTGCCTCACTCTGAAGATGCTGCAGATCCAGCCTGAAAAAGACATCATCGTGGAGTTCATCAAGAACGAAGACTTCAAGTGAGTCTTAGTCTGTGGACCAATCAGAGCGGACACCGCTAATCAGGTGTCAGATTCAGAGAGACAGTCAGTCAGACAGTCGTATAAAGGTGTTCCTGTGTACCTGCTGAGCTTCATGTTGGCCGCGTTCTCTCTGTCTTTCTTCAGATACGTCCGTTTACTCGGAGCGATGTACATGAGGCTGACGGGCACCGCGGTGGACTGCTACAAATATCTGGAGCCGCTTTACAACGACTACAGAAAGATCAAAACTCAGAACAGAAACGGAGGTGAGTGTTTAAACTCATGTTTGATGTCACAGCGTGCTTAGTCACAGCCACGTTATGTCAGAAAAATGTTTATGATGGATTTTCCTTTTTGATATTTATCGTCATATATCATTTGAATCTGAAGAATGCAGAGCGTAAGAAATGATCTAAAATATTCTAAATAAATTAAGAGACAAATAATGTGATTATATATTTTTGTAAATGTTTAACTTTGAACAGAAACTTCTCTTCATCCGGTGAAGTTTGTTTTTCTGTCGACCTTCATGTGTTGATCCTCTGATGGCTCCGCCTGATCCTGCTTTGGATTCAACTGATCCAGCTTTAGCACTCCTCGAACAAACGAGTCCTCGAACGAACGAGTCCTCGAACGAACGAGTCCTCGAACAAACGAGTCCTCGAACAAAACCTTGTACAAGTTCTTGAATGAAACCCTGAGTCTCGCCCTGATTGGACGCTGAAGAAGCCGCTCACACTGACTTTGTTCTGAATCATCAAACTTTCTCATTATTTTCAGGTTTCTGTGGAAATTTCAGAGACAAACCACCTGATCAACAGGTTTTCTGGTTCACGCGTGTCGTGTGTATTTATCGATCATGGAGCTCGTCCTGATCAAACGACTACGACAACCACAATGCCTTTGGGTCAACGCCCACAGAGCAAAGCGGCGTGGACGTGTGATCAGGTCGCTGAAGTCGCTTCGTGTCTTTGTCGTTTCAGAGTTTGAGTTGATGCACGTGGACGAGTTCATCGACGAGCTTCTTCACGCAGAGAGGATGTGTGACATCATTCTGCCCCGCCTCCAGGTACGTACGTTTATTACATCACGACTGCTCGCACGCGGCTTGTTCGATGGCCTTCACCGTGTGTGTGTGTGTGTGTGTGTGTGTGTGTGTGTGTGTGTGTGTGTGTGTGTGTGTGTGTGTGTGTGTGTGTGTGTGTGTTACAGAAGCGGCACGTCCTCGAGGAGGCCGAGATGTTGGACCCACGTATCAGCGCTCTGGAGGAAGACCTGGATGAGGTGGAGAGCAGCGAAGAAGAAGACGAGGAAGAAGAGAAGGTGAGTTAGACAATAAAAGCCTTTTTATAAGAAATGAAACATGAGAGCTTTTAATTTGTTATTTTGACCGTCGTGTTGGTGTGTTTAACGTTGACAGCGTCTGTTTGTCGTCACAGGTTTTAAAATGTTTTCCGTGTTTTGTTCTTGCAGCCGGAGCGACTCCAGACGCCTGAACCCCACAGACGCAGTTACCGTGACAACGACAGACCTCGCCGATCTCCGTCACCTCGTTACAGACGCAGCCGCTCACCCAGACGGTTTGTGGTTTTTAATCGTTTGATCGCATGTCGTACGCGGAGAAGACAAAATATCTGAAGTGATTTCTAACGTGAGTTTATTTTCCTGCAGGAGGAGCCGATCTCCAAAGAGGCGAAGGTGCGTTCACTTCCTGCCTTTGAAATTATCTCTTCACTCCTAAATATAATATTTGCAGCTCACGCTCGTTAATGTCGTCTTAGCCCGTCGCCGCGGAGAGAGCGCCATCGCAGCAAGAGCCCCCGACGACATCGCAGCCGGTCCAGAGAAAGACGGCACCGCTCCAAATCTCCAGGTAAACCGACAGAACCGAGCAGGTCCAAGTTCTGTAGGATGGAGGTTAGCCACGTCATCGCCTGTTCTGACTGTTGATTTGTTTCTTTGATCCAGGTCACCACAGAAGCCACCGACACCGCAGCCACTCCAAGTCTCCGGAGAGGTGAGTGACGCTTAACGTATTCGAAATATCACGTTCGCAATGTTTCATGGAAACGACAAAAAAACAGTTTTTGGATTTGGACAAACGTCTGGTTTACTTCCTGTTTCCTGTTTGTTTGTTTTTAATGACGCCGTCTCTGAACCGAGAATTGGCGCCACCTACTGATTATCTCTTGTGTGTTGTTGAGGTCCGAGACACCCGGTCATCAGACATTTTATTTCCTCTGTTTTCTCGTGATAACGAGTTAATTTCATTTGTTTTCTCAAGATCTCTCTCGAGTAATTTATGTCCAAATAATGAATGTTTAATCGTAGATCTCTACGTAATGATTCAAACACACATCATGCTGATCATATACTCCTCTGCAGTGATTTAATATACCAGACTATCCTCGTATTAATTACGTCGTTATTTTGGGATAACAACATTCGACATAAACATCTCGTTATCACAAGAAATGTTTGGCGGCTTTGAGTTTCGATATTTAAGTGAAATAAAATGATCAGAATGTTTTTTTTTTACGTTGATGAAAACTGAGACATTTAACCGAATGTTTTCTTTCACACGACAGGAGTTCAAAAAAGAGCCACAAGAAGAGTCGAAGAGGAAACGAGTGATTTCACTTTTCTACCTTTGTTTTTTTTTTTTTTTTACCTTTTTGAATTTTTTTTTTTTAAGTAATTTTCCAGTTTTAGACGTTGGAATATGTACAGCAGCCGATCGGCCTCATCAGTCTGTGGTTCAAACCCTCTGAGAGAATAAAAACTGTTTTCAGATAATTATGGACATTTTTTGACCCCTGTTGGATTCGTGAAAATGTAGAAAATGTGTTTCTGTGTAACATTTGTCTGGAAATAAAGAGCCTCGTTTATTACTCGTGTGTTTCTCATTGATTCCTGAAGAATCACAACTCTCCTGGTTTGAATTTGGGTTGCAGTACCAAGTTTGAACCACTAGATGTCGCAGTTACACAAAAAGATTAACTTTATAGAAAACAACATAAATCATTAAATCTTCAACAAATGTTTTAAAGTTTGAATGTTGGAAGTTGATTTCAGTGGTGTGCTATGCCTCAACATTTATTTATACATGTTCTAGTTTGAGCTACATGAATTTCTTAAAAAATATTCACTGAAATAAAAAAGTTAAACCAGTTTTCTTAGTGCACATCATGTTTATTTCATAGTGTTAGTATTGTGTACAGCTGAGACAGCATGACATACTTTGTTTGAATCTGGTGATAATGTTCAGATTCTAAATCAAATTAACGAGTTTGATTTTACAGCAAAGCACATTTCATCTGGTATAAAGTATCCTGTTCTTACATGAACTGAAAATACAGAGCTAAAGCAAAAACTGATCAACACAACAGGAACATAGGAAACACTACGGGTACATGGGAGTTAAGAAGAAGAACCTGTGATTAAAAATATGTTTTAATGAATCATCTAATGAACTGAATTATATTAAAAACATCTCAACATGTCCACAGTGGATGTTATGATAACGATGGAAAGCTAGCCATGGGGGGCATTCAAGAGTTTCTCTAGACAAGGTGGCACCAGGAGGGCAATCCCCACCTCCACCTCCACCTCCACCAGTTCCCCATCTATCCATCCAACACTACGGCTCCTGCAGGTTTGCCAGGAAGGCCTCGATTTCTCTGCACATTCGGTGCCTGTTTCTGTCTCTAATCTTCTCCAGAACACTGATGCTGTTGTCACGGAAGAAGGATTGTTCCGGTATCTTTGCCGCCATCATGTGATATTTTATTGACCTGTTTCTATCGCGCCGATCGAAGTTTAAATATTTTGCGTAGTTGTTGTAGAGCACTTGTTTGTCTGCAGGTTCCAGATCACTTTCTAGTAGTTGCTGGTATATCTGCTCAGCTTTAGCCTGACTGTGGGTTGACTTTGCGTACATATTTGCAAGGTCCATTTTCTTCACAAGTGAAGAATCACGGTAAAGACCAATCACCTCCTTAAGGAGGCTGATTGCTCTGTCTACCATGCTTTGCTTTGGACGATTGTCACTGAAATATACGATCTTCCATTTGTAGCAGAGAGCAGCACATCTCTTCAGATAACGTGAATCTGGATGTTCTTTCAGAGCCTCCTCTGTCAGATCAATGGCCTCATCAATAGACTCAGAGCTTCTGTACAGCCTTATTAATGGTTTCATCCCACTGTAGCTGCTGACAGGATTTCTTAAAACCTTTCTGGATAACTCACGTGCTTCATCTTCGACTCTTTCTCCTCTCTTAGCACGTTGCTGAAGATAAACAACAGCGAGGTACAAGTTCTCTGGATCCTGTTCTTTGGCGATTCTCATTTTCTCAAAGACGTCAGCCCCCAGCTCTTCTTTGCTGTGTTTAAAGGACCTCACTAACCCAATGACATAGCTGGTGTTCCACTCCACCATGTCCGGCTGCATCCTGATGGCTCTCTGGAAGTAATCTGCAGCCAGCAGCCTTTTATCTGTGCTGAACTTCATCAGGGTCCAGGCTTTTTCAGCGTAGATCTCCGGGTGGAGCTCGTCCTGGGATGGAGATGGATATTTTTCCATCAGGGCGTCGACCTTTGACAGGTAAGCCTGACTCTCTGCTTGGTCTCCCAGGTGGTGGTGCAGCCAGGCCAGGTTCCCGTAGTTCACCACTAACCAGGGACCCTCAGCTGCCCCTCTTGTCTGGCTGAAGGCCTCTGCAGCCTTGTTGAACAAACTCTGGGTGTCTTCAGTGAACCCTAACTTGTATTGAATGAACCCCTGCAGGTTGTAAATGTGACCCAGCCAGCTGTTTCCCTCCTCGGTACCAATGTCCTCTATATTGTCCCTGAGACAGAAAAGTTTGGACCTGCTCCAGTCCAGATCCCAGGTGAAGTGGCACTGCAGGGCCTCCAGTTTGGACTCCAGTGTTGTTGGACTCTGAGCAGCACTGATGGAGAACAAAAACAACACATATTAAAACACATCATCAGTGATTTCACATTTTTGTTTCCGTTTCCAGTAGTCTTTGATAACAGGGCAGTTCCACATTACATGGTAATGGTTTGCCTTTTGGTTTCTACAGTTCCTCCAGCTGGTTGGGGAGCTGCACCATAATACGATTTCTGTGATAAAATACCTTATCAAATATTCCCAACCAAACTCCTTCCATTTGTGTGAAATTTAGCTTTGACATACTCAGTTGAACAAACAGACCCTTATGCATTGTCCTTTTTAAAAATTACATTGCATAGAGCCGTTATTCCTTTAGCTGTCCAGTCCTTAAATCTGTTATCCAGTTTATTCGGTGTAAAGTCTGAGTCATGTGCACACCATTTAAGAATGATAATATCTCCCTCCAGTTTATATTCCTTTGCAACAGTTTTCCATACATGGATTATCAATGCATAACTTTAAGTCTTAAAGTGCGTGTAAAGTCAACATAAATATGTGTTTTGAGTTTGTCAGACTAAAGAAGAAAGTGTTATTAACCACCCAGCCAAATTTAAATGATTACAAATATCGACATGTTTATGAAATTAGGTGTCAAAATCAGGTAAAAATGCGCTCTCAGCTCCAGGACTGTGGGGGCGTGTCCTCTGAACCGCTCTGGGCGGGTTGAAGTTTTAGGACCGCCCACAAAAACAGGTGAAAACCTGTTTGAACCACATTTCAGTCAAATATCGTTCAAAGTCTTTTCACGTGTTTATTGTGTTTGAAAGAAAACATGGAATTGCCTTTACAGAGACTTTAATATGATTTGAACAGGTGACGTAATGTGTTGTTACGGACACGTAATGAATTGTTCAGGTGTCATATTTCTTAAAGGGACAGCGCAGTTCACTTCAAACTGATAATATGTTCGTTTTGGAACGTTCTGTCAACGCTGCAGAAACATTTCTAACAGCAGTATGCAGTAAATGGTTTTAAAGTACTTGTAGAAATATGTTCTTTGTTATAATCTATAGATGGTGAACGTTAATGTAACGTTAATGTAACATTAATGTAACGTTAATGTAACCTTAATGTAACGTTAATGTAACGTTAATGTAACGTTAACATTAAGTCAGCTCTCTTGTCCAATCACATCACTTGTTCTGACCTGACTGTTGTATAAATGTTAATATTTTACCAGACATTGAATAAATCTTTATGACTCACCTCATCATTCAGCTGTTTCCTCCTCTCAGTGGTTCTGTTCTGGTTCTGTTCGGGTTCAGAGGTCCAAGCTTCTTCTTCTCTGTAAATGTTGTGATGCTGAGCAGCAGCTTTAAATGTTCACACTGAAGGCAGAGTGGATTTCACAGGCGGAGCTACCAGTCTGAGTTTCATTTCTCAGGAATGGAAACCCAAACACACACACACACACACACACACACACACACACACACCCAAATGACTCGACATTTTAAAGTTAGAAACACTGTGAAGTATTAAACCCTCATGTTTATGCCTGTAGCTTCTTTCTGAAATAACAGTTTACAGATAATTATTATTATTAGTCATTATTGATCCAGCTAATGCTACATGCTGCATCACAGTTTCATTCAAACTTTTCTTTCAGGGAAGTTGAACAGGATTTGCAGATCACTGCATTTTGATTTTATTTGTTTGTATTCCAACTTTATTTGGAATCAGGTTTATAAAGGATGTGAGTACTTCTTCCACCACAGCATGGTGGTATGTTCAGCTGTCCTGATGCAGCCAAAACCCAATACCACTGTTAGATGAATGGAAAAACCCAATATACATTAAAGCAGCACCCTTGAATAAGGAAGACTGGATTCAAAGTATCAAAGTTTAAGTTGAATTTATTATTCTTGTACAAGAAGGAGTGTTTCACAGTGCAACACACAGAAGGGGTCACAGAGAAAAGGCTCCTCGAGGAGCTCTAACAGCTGGTTCTTATACAGTTTTTAAAATGGGCTGTCTCGGACACTTCCCACCTGATACAGATAATATCATAACATTCCTTTTTAGTTTTCTGCCCAGTATTGAACATTATGTATCAGAACGACACTTCTCAGGCCTGTTTCTGACGTCCTTGTCTCTCCGGTCCTTGAGCTACTGATATCTCTCCCTGCAAGACATGATATCTCTCTTTTGCAGACGTGCAAAAGAGAGGAAACACACATATGAGTTAGAACATCTGAACCCCAGTATAATACAAATTTTTATAACAACGTCCCTGCAGACTGTCTAAAACCTGGACGTAGTCTCTGTGACGTCCCCGCAGACTGTCTAAAACCTGGACGTAGTCTCTGTGACGTCCCCGCAGACTGTCTAAAACCTGGACGTAGTCTCCGAGACGTCCCCGCAGACTGTCTAAAACCTGGACGTAGTCTCAGTGACGTCCCCGCAGACTGTCTAAAACCTGGACGTAGTCTCTGTGACGTCCCCGCAGACTGTCTAAAACCTGGACGTAGTCTCCATGACTCTCCATGATATTTAGACATTGTATAACACTGGGAATAAGCATTTATTTTATTATGAATTGATTAAATTATTACAAAACAATATTATAACAATCATAATATAACTAATAATGAATTACAATTACATATAATTAATTATGTCGGTTCAGAAATGAGTTAAATAAAGTTACAGCTGATGTGGTGTACGGAAGCCCTAAAGGGTCATACATACATACATTTTATTGCACCTGTTTTCCTGTGATAACGAGATAATTAATTCGAGATCTGGAGAAAACAAAACAATAGTGTCGTGTATTAAATCATTGCAGGAAACATCATTTAGTGTAGCAGTGTCAGAGGAGTTTTGTTTTATCCAGATCTCCAATTAATTATCTCGTTTTCACAGGTGGAATAAAATCTGTGTGACCCTTTAGGGGTTCCGTAGAGGTGTACTCAAGGAGCTTGACCTTCCTAACATGGCGACCGCGCAGGCGCATAGCGGCGACACACAGCAGCCAATGAGATCCACGCAGATCCTCCCGCTCCGCCCACGAGTCACGCTGTGACGTAACGCCGAGGGGTTGGTCAGAACCAGTTTCCGCGCGAAATCCTGACGGTGACGCGCGCGTGCAGGTTTTTTAATTTATTTATCTGAACTCGACAGACGACGTCACTCCGACTGAAGCGATCATCTGTAATCGATATCTGCATCGATCACCGTCTGACGTGAGAGAGAGCACGAGGAACGTACGATGAAATACTCCGCGAGACTGAGAGTGAGGAGGGTCTACAGGTGGCTCGGGGGCCCTTTAAGGTCCAACCGGAAGCTAAAAACCTACGACTATCGGTGAGTTTATTGATTATCTGGATTTTATTGAACACGTGCAACTATTATTCAACTGAATTCGGGTCCATTTGATGTTTGTTTGTGTCCTCGGTCCTCCAGTGTCTGTCCAGCACTGACACACTTCATGTGTTCAGGTGTGTTCAGGTGTGTTCAGGTGTGTTCAGGTGTCCTTCATGGTGTTTTAGAGTTTGTCATTTCCTGATAAAACAGAAAAAAAGTTGTTGATGATGTCATCCTGTACTCGGGGCAGGAGGGCGTGTCCAAATTTTACATCTGCGGGGACGTCACAGAGACTACGTCCAGGTTTTAGACAGTCTGCGGGGACGTCACGGAGACTACGTCCAGGTTTTAGACAGTCTGCGGGGACGTCACGGAGACTACGTCCAGGTTTTAGACAGTCTGCGGGGACGTCACGGAGACTACGTCCAGGTTTTAGACAGTCTGCGGGGACGTCACGGAGACTACGTCCAGGTTTTAGACAGTCTGCGTTTTATTGTGTCAGTCGTTTTATTGTGAAAGTCCAGCGTTTCCTTCCATGATGGACTCTGGCTCTTTGTCTCCAGCTCGTTGGCCATCAGCGTGGAGGGTCTCCCGAGGACCACGGTCATCAACACCGGCCAACACATCCTCATCGAGGGAGAAGACGAAGACAACCCGTACGTGGCCAAAGTCCTCAAGCTGTTCGGAGACGGTGAGTCACTCGAGACGAGTCGCCGCGCTGACGTGGATTCAGGCTGAACGCCTCCTCTCTCTCTCGCTGTTTCAGAGAGCGGGAAGCAGAAGAAGGCGGTGGTTCAGTGGTTCGCTCGTGTGTCCGAGGTGCCTTTGAGCAAACTGAAGCTGCTGGGCAGAGAGCCTCACCCTCAGGAGATCTTCTACTATGACGGGCGGAGCTGTGACGACGAGGTCAACGCCGAGTCCATCCTCAGACCTGTGCAGGTGAAGGACGCTCACCTTCACCGACGTCTGTTATCTATTAAGATACGTCCGGATCGGCCCTGATCTGGATCATCAGCATCTTTATGAAAAACATGAACTAAATAAATAACTTCAGTTATTAATAACTTCATATTTACTACATGCCTCCACACTGCGTACACAATCAGCACATGTTGTCATGCGATCTGTCCAGCAGAGGGCGCTCAGGTGTTGATGTTCAGGTGTGCTGCCCTCAGGTCGCTCCGTCATCAGAGGACGATAGACAAAACAAACATTTATTTACACGTTTCATCAGAATAAATCATTCTGCATCACTTTAAACTTAAACACAGCTCAGAACTTCGTCTGCTTGCATGTTTAGTTTAGTAAAATAAATCATATGTGAACAAAACATTATTGAAATAATTACAAATATTATTTATGGCAGTTATTCTCTTTGTTGGGTCTCACGTGTTCTGCAGATTCTCTGTGACGTAAATGATTAATTCACATTCAGCTCATGTAGTCAAGATTCGGACTTCACGCGGCTGCAGATGAACCGTCAGTTATCTGTAACGGTCGTTATGGTTCATGTGTTTGGAGAACCCACGCAGACACGTGGAGAACATGAAGACCAGCTGAGGAACCTTCCTGCTGTGAGGCGACCGTGACGCCACGTTTTGGTCTTCACTGGTCTTGAAGTAAAATCTCAGATCCTCTTTGAGTACGACGACACCGGGAGCAGGTTCCCGTCTGAAGGTTCTTTAAGGTTTCTTTTAGTCTGAGGTACTCGAGCCGGTTTTCTGTCGAGTGTTTGTCAGAACTGACTCCGGTCTGTGTGGTGCTGCTGGACTGAGCCTTTAAGTTTCTTTGTCTCACAGGTGAAGCACCTGGATGGAGCAGCTCCGTTCCCGGACTCTGACGATAAGGACACCCTGTACGTGAAGCTGTCCTGGGACTCTAAGAACTTCAAAGCGGTGGACTCTTCTCTGCTGGACTCTGAACTTGCTTCTCCTCCGTCCTGTCCCAAACCGTCCCTGCCACCTTCACCTCCCTGCTCCCCTCCCACGGCGGCCCCAGCGTCTCGAGGCCTTTCTCGTCGCGCCCTGCCGACTCCGGACCTCGGCATCATGCGCCGGGCCACGTCGGGGGAAGCGAGGTACAGCAGAGCCACGATGAGCGCGGGGAAGGCCGGCGCCGCCGAGGCCGAGTCACTGCACTCCGCCACCAAACTGTCGGCGTCCAAATGTCTCAGCGCCAAGAGGAGGACCGCCTCGGCCCGGACGCCCGGGGTCCGCAAGAAACTGGAGCTCAGCAGTGAGTAACGCCAGACGAGTATTATGGGACTGTCTAAAACCTGGACGTAGTCCCTGTGACGTCCCTGCAGACTGTCTAATGTCCTGTTGTCTCTCATCGTCCCGTCAGGTCCAGAGAAGTCGTCCATGATCCACGATGACGTCCTGTGTCAGCTGCTGAAGGAGGATCTGGAGTCGCAGGTGGTTCTGGCTCAAAGGTTGTCGTCCTCTCCTCCTCAGTCGTCCCCACAGACGCCGCTCAGAAAGAACCACGGCGCTGAGGACGACGTGTTCTGCCTGAAGTCGTCCTCCGTCTTCCTCACCAGACTCTCTGGGACGAGCAGTCCTCCAGACGACAGCAGCAGGTCAGTCCACGTCGAGCTTTGGATACATCAGATTTGAGTTCTGGTTCGAGGACGCCGCTCTGTGACGTAGATGCAGGGCGACCTCGGTGTCGATAGTTTACGAGCTGAGTTACGTTAACGGTCGAGTCGAGGCTACGAACCATCCGCACGGCGTGACGCTCGTTCTCGTGATCCGTTATGTCTCCGTTAAGTTTGCCTAAATGTACCCAATCTTTGAGTAACAGACGGGACAGTCCGCGTCCACGTGGACGTAAATGAGCTGGTTCAAGGTTTAGATGCATCGGTGCCTCTTCCAGGGAGCTGTTGGATGAAAGTCCTCAGCGGGGTGAGGTGACGGAGGCAGGCTTACCGACCGGCTCGGTAAAGACGCCGAGGAGAAGAAACGCCACGCCGAGGACAAAGAAGTGAGTCAGACGCTGAAGAGCTGCTTCCTGTCACACCCTGGTGTTTGTGGTTTGAGGTCTTCTGAGGTGTCAGTCTGCACAGCTGGTGTTACCGTAACAGGTTTGGGTTGATTGTTTTCTAAGAAATCAAAGTGCCATAACACCAAAAACCCGTCACGTGTCTCCAAACAGGGCGACCACGCCGTCTCGGAGGAAAGAACCGAAAACCCTGAAGGAGCCGGCGCTGGCAGTCCTGTGAGTACATTCATGTTTACTGACTTTAAATATTAAAGGTACGACATGTCGCGTGTGTCCTGATGAAGCTCGGAGTGAACGTTAGATTGTGTCCGACCTGAGAAGCTCCACGAGCAGACACGTGGTGAAACAATAAATATGGGAGATGATTTCAAACACAAAGACGATTAGAGTCAAAAAATCATCTCACATCAACACTGTGAAAGTTCTGGACCCGCCCGGCTCTCAGTGCGGGAGGTGGAGGCATAGTGTGGAGGACCGGGCAGGTAACGGTGACTTCTTCAATTTACTGACACGACACCGCTGTGGGAATGTAAGTCACAGCAGGACTTACTACTTTACTGCTTTAAATGTTAAATCTTAAAGCAATGAACCGACGCCTGGTAATCGAGTTCTCGACGTCCGTCCGTACCGTTAAAATCTGACCGACCGTCGTCTGTTGCGTGGACAGGGCCGAGGTGGATCATGAAAACTCTCCGATGCTGCCGGTCGCCGACACTCCGAGGAGCTCCAAGAGGAAGTCGGCTCAGCTGGTGTCGTCTCGCATCAGGAAACAGCTGTGAGTCGGCGTCACCGTGACTCTCCGTCAGTTCGCTGTTCACAGGTGAGTTCTGGGTCTGAACTTCTCCGTCTGTTCGATCAGGAATCTTCTGGACAACCATCAGGACCTGAACTCGGACGACGAGGACGAGTTTGTTCCCTCCAAAAAGGAGCTGCAGAGCAGCAGTGAGGACGATGACGACGAAGGGGAAGAGGAGGCGGGGCTGGACAGCGACGAGGAGGTCGTGATGAAGAGAGGTCGACACGTCGGGACTCCTCGTTCGAAGCAGAAGACTCGCTCATCGACCAGAACACCGCGGAAAACTCCCAGCAAGAAGGTAGAAGTCCTGCAGACGCCCAGACGAGTCGCTCTGCTCTCTGTTGTCTTTTCTTCTGACTGTTTCCTGTTCCGACAGATCACTCCTCATTGCGCAACTCCCAGCATCCCCAGCAGGTCGCTGCCGGCCCGACAGCCCGCGAATGTTCTGGAGGAGGCCAGAACGAGGTGACCTCTGACCCGGATCTACGGAGGACATCACCTCCATAAAATCTGATCCAGTTTCACCTGAATCAGTTGGTGTGTGACTCTGTTTTGTGTCCCGTCAGGCTTCACGTGTCCTCTGTGCCCGAGTCTCTGCCCTGCAGGGAGCAGGAGTTTCAGGACATCTACAGCTTCGTTGAGAGTAAAATCATCGACGGCACAGGCGGGTAAGAAACATTTAGTCGTATGTGAAGTTAAAAAAACCCGTTGGACAGACCGTCCCCTCACCGCCGCGTCCTCGTCCTTTCTGTCTCAGGTGTATGTACATCTCAGGCGTGCCGGGCACAGGGAAGACCGCCACGGTCCACGAGGTGATGCGCTGCCTGCAGCACGCCGCCGACGTGGACGAGATCCCTCCTTTCCACTTCATCGAGATCAACGGCATGAAGATGACGGATCCTCATCAGGCCTACGTCCAGATCCTGCAGGTGAGAGCGGAGAGAGCGCCCCCCACAGACCTGAAGGCGACCTGCCTCCAGTCTTTGTTTGTTCACTGACCGTCCGGCCTCGTCTCTGCAGAAACTGACGGGTCAGAAGGCGACGGCCGACCACGCGGCGGCTCTGCTGGAGAAGAGGTTCAGTAACCCGGCACCGAGGAAGGAGACGACCGTGCTGCTCGTAGACGAGGTGAGAGCGACGTCTCATCGAGTTTGTTAATTAATTAATCATCAGAATGTTCAACTACGATATTTACATCTCACAGACGCTGCACAGGTTGCAGATACTGAATATATCAGAGAGAACTCTTTGTCATGCTGCTGGGCTCGGTCACAGAGTTACTTTAAGACTCTGGGAAACTTCTGCATCTCCTGATCTGACAGACTGAACCAATGCAGCATCTTAAGAGTCTGTGCTTCTGTCCTTCGGACTTCCAGATGCAGATCATAACCAGTAACCAGTAACCAGTTAGATATTTTAGCTTTTACTTCCTTACTCGCGAGACGCCATCTCCTTCTTCTCTGGAAGTCAACTAAAGCTCCCTGCAGTGTCAGTGGCTCAGGGACAGCAGTGTTTTCTAAAGCTGGAGATCAGACACAGAAGGGGAACTCCCTTTTTGACATTGTTCCACTCTCTTCAGTCTATGCCTCCTGATTGACGGACCCCCACCTCTCTCCTTCTTCTTCTCCTTCTCTCTTCTTATTTTTATTATTTATTTATTTGTCTGTTTATTTTTCCCTCCGCCTGTCTGTTGCTTTCCCTTAAACACTTATTCACTTATACAAGAACCCGTAGTTATTATAAAATAAAACAACAACCTAGGAGGCAGATCGTAAGTCTGACTCTTCATTCATAAAGATGCACAGTATTTCTATGTAACTTTGGAAGGAGGAGGAGGAGAGGGAGGGGAAGAAGGAGGAGGAGGAGGGGAAGAAGAAGGAGGAGGAGGGGAAGAAGAAGGAGGAGGAGGGGAAGAAGGAGGAGGAGGAGGGGAAGGAGGAGGAGGAGGGGAAGAAGAAGGAGGAGGAGGGGAAGAAGAAGGAGGAGGGGAAGAAGAAGGAGGAAGAGGGGAAGAAGAAGGAGGAGAGGAGGAGGAGGAGGAGGGGAAGAAGAAGGAGGAGGAGGAGGGGAAGATGAAGAAGAAGGAGATGGAGGAGGAGGGGAAGAAGGAGGAGGAGGGGAAGAAGGAGGAGGAGGGGAAGATGAAGAAGAAGGAGGAGGAGGAGGAGGGGAAGAAGAAGAAGAAGAAGAAGAAGAAGAAGATTCCAGGCCCAGCGACCTGGAAACCACCTCCTCTGCTTCTTCTCCTTCTTCTGGATGATGATTGGCTGTTTGCAAAGTTGTCGACTCACTACTTTTTGATCAGAAGTAATCAGTAATCAGAACAAATACTCGAGTACAGCTGAGCATAGTTACACAGCTGCAGCTGAATACGATTTAAAATAATTGGTTAATTATGGGCTCTGTGATTAATGAATGTAAACAAACAGAATGTTTCGAATCAGCATTTTAAACATGATCGTGTTCGTGTTGTCTCAGGTTATCACAGACTCATCTAACATGCTGGTGGTCTCGTACCGGCTCCCTGAGCTCCTCCTAAACTAACCGTCTTTAACCGTCTTCGTGCAGCTGGACCTGCTGTGGACCAGGAAGCAGAACGTGATGTACAACCTGTTCGATTGGCCGACACGGCGTCACGCCCGCCTGGTGGTCCTGACTATCGCCAACACCATGGACCTGCCCGAGAGGATCATGATCAACAGAGTGGCCAGCAGACTGGTGAGGGAGCTCCACCCTTAGTGAAATCTTAATACATATGTAACGTGCTCCATCTGATGGAGGTCCAGACCTTCTGGATCCATGTGGTGTGAAGGCGGGGCTGGTTTCAGCGCTGCAGCTGTGTTTACATACACTGGCTATTGGCTGAATGTCAGAGTAATGAGAGAAGGATGGTTTATTCCTCTCCTCAGAGAGCCACAGTCACTTTAACGACCTGCCTGCTCTCCCTTCTTCAGCTCGTCATATTCATCGTATCTCTGCTTGTTTTTGTTCCTCCCCTTTTATTTGATCCTCCTCATGTGCCTCCTGGAGTACAAAGTCAGATCTTTGCTCCTCCACACGTCCACGAGCCCCTCACTCTGTGGACAGATGTTTTTGGACCAGCCGGCTTTGGAGGCAGGATGCTGATCCATTAACTGTGACCTCACACAGCTGAAGTCTAGATGTTATATCACAGCGTGTTCTGATGAAGCCTGGCTCGTCTTCACTGGGTCCATGTTTAAGAGGGATCTTCCTTCAGTGTCTGTGTAGGAGTGTGGACACCACCTTACTTCTCCTGGAGGAGTAATCTACTTTATGATCTACTTTATAATCTACTTTATAGAGCGTCCACGCTCTGCTCGATGGCGCCCGTGGAGTTGAGTTCACGTTCTTTCTCTGCTTGACTCATGTCTCCGTCTCGAGGCGGGTAGCTGGTCTTGCTTTCCTCGAATCACCCGACATGTCGTGATAAACAATGCTTTGAATTTCAATTTCATCAAATTTCTAAGAACTGAAGTTTAACACTCAGGCGCCGCCCACATCGCTGGAAACAAAAAGCAGAGACAGAAAGTGAAACCACATTTCGCTCTGACATGGAAACATGCATCAGTCTCCACCCGTCTACAGTCAGATCAGTTAGTTACATTTTTATCATCACAGTAATTTTACTCAGGTTTCACCTTCTAACGAGATCGTTTACCGTGTTGCGTCCACAAAACATGCAGCTTTTACAGTCATGCTCATGAATTAATATATTAATATCTTCAGCATCAGTGACAGCTTGCAGTCTGTTCTCATTCCTGTAAACTGTGAGTCTGTGACGATGCTGAGGTCAGGAGATGGCGATGGTCCCTCCACAAGCTTCTCGTTCTCCAGGTGAACAGGTGAGACCTGCGGCTGCTCACCTGATGCTCTGATGTTTGCAGGGTTTGACCCGGATGTCGTTCCAGCCGTACAGCTTCAAACAGCTGCAGCAGATCATCATGTCGAGGCTGAACAAGGTGAAGGCCTTCGAGGAGGACGCGCTCCAGCTGGTGTCCAGGAAGGTAAGCGGCGAGGACGTCTCTTCACGCCGCCGCCTCACCTGAGCCCAGCTCGTCCACTCACTGCCTTTCTCTCTCTCTCTCTGCTGCAGGTGGCCGCTCTGTCGGGCGACGCTCGCCGATGTCTCGACATCTGCCGCAGGGCGACGGAGATCTGCGAGCACTCAGCCGCCGAGCCTTCAGCCACAGGATTGGTCGGGATGAGTCACGTGATGGAGGCGCTGAACGAGATGTTTTCATCCGCCTACGTCACCGCCATCAAGTGAGCGTCTCGCTTTGGTCGCAGCCGAGAATCGTAGACTCGTTAGCATGATGATGATGACGATGATGTTTGTGTTCAGGTGTGCGTCCGTGCAGGAGCAGCTCTTCCTCAGGGCGGTCATCGCAGAGTTTCGACGGATCGGATTGGAGGAGGCCACGTTCCAACAGGTGAAGCTCAAACAGGCCGACACGCAGAATAATTCTGATCATAAATGAATCTTTCATCACCTTCATCATAAAATGACTCCGTTAAACATTGGTGGGTGGGTGGATGTTTGGGTGGATGTTTGTTTGGGTGGATGTTTGTTTGGGTGGATGTTTGTACCCAGCCTCACCTGTAGCATACTGACTTCCCCCTCTCTTCGGCCTGCCAGGTGTTTGTGCAGCAGCAGGCTCTGTGTCGGGTGGAGGGTCTGCAGCCCGTCAGCGTGTCGGAGGGCCTGGCGGTGTGTCAGCGTCTGGGAGCCTGCAGGCTGCTGCTGCTGGAGCCGAGCCGGCTGGGAGTCCTGCAGCGAGTGCGGCTCAACGTCAGCCAGGACGACGTGCTGTTTGCCCTGAAGGCCGACTGAAGGAGCATCTGACTGTAGAGAGCTGACACTTTATCACTGATCCTGTTTGTATTTGCATGTTTGAAATGTCACTGCGCTTTATTTGTCTTATTGTTGATTGATGATGTTTTTGGTAGAACGTTCACTGAAATAAAATCTACCCAAAGAACGCGTCTCTTTTCCCTCAGTGTCAGAATCAGAAACACTTTATTAATCCCTGCAGGGAAATCGTTTTTGTTACAGCAGCTCCCAAACGGTGACAAAACTTTAACACTATACACCTGCACGATATCCTATTTTAACACTTTATACACAGGTATAAATAACAGTTCAATAAAACCAGTAACAGTAAACTAAACATGTAAATCTAAAACCTTATAAAGAGTTTAGTCTTCTTTTAGACAGTCTGCGGGGACGTCACAGAGACTACGTCCAGGTTTTAGGTTTTATATATATGTATAGAATAGACTAGAATAGTTAAATTAAAAGCAGTAACAGTGAACTATACAATATGTAAATCTAAAACCTTCTAAAGACTTGTGTTTGAGAGACTGTACAGAGAACACACTGATTGTTGAAGTGCAGGATGCATGTGAGGAAGATTTCACTTATTGGATATCTGCTGGACTGGACTGTGTGATATTTAGAGGAGCAGCTGTAGAGACTGGTGCTCACAGGTAGGACAGACTTGTCCAGACTTGTTGTGTCTCTGTGTGTCTCTTGGTGCCAGCAGTCTCTGGCTGAAGCTGCTCCTGAGTCTGTCCAGCACCTCATGGAGTGGGTGGGAGTCACTGTCTGCACCTTAGACAGCGTCCTCCTTTCCAACAGCACAGTCAGTGTCCACCTGCACCCCACAACATCACCGGCCTTACGGACAAGTCTGTGTCGTCTGCAGGTCTGGTGGCATTCTGCACATGCTCACCTGGTTGTTCACCGTTATTTCTGTGCTGCAGGTAGGAGCAGCTGGTCGTCATGGAAACACGTAATAGATGTAAAACATGAAATAAAACTATAAATAATATATTAAATTAGGTTTCCGGTAATTCATGCAGCAGCGTCAGATGGTCCATTGTCTCTTGTCCTTCGGTGTCTTCCTGTGTCTGGACGATGAAAGACTTCAGTCCCTCTGTGGAGCAGCAGTCTGTCACTGAGGTCTCCTCGTGAGTTTGGAGACACATGAAGTCATGATGCATGTTTTAGATTTCTGTACATTTACATCCATTTACTGTAAGTTATGTCAGAGTTCCAAGGAAGCCGGTCGTGTTTGATCTGCAGAACAAACTGCAGTTCCTGCAGTGTGTCTGGTTAGCTCCGTTTCCTGACTGACTCATTCATACAAATGTATTTTTGTGTAATCCTGCATGTTACAGTCAGACACACTGTGGCAGAAGTAGAGGCCACGTTTGTGGGTGTTGGTGCATTTGATCATGAGTTCAGAGGTCTGATGGTGCGTGCAGCTGTACCATGAGAAACTGAAGTTTAAACACCTGATCTCCTGATCTGGAACAACACAGTCGAGGATTCAGGGAGCAAGAAGGGACACGAGGCGCTGATCTGTGAACCTGAAGTCATGAAGCATGTGATGTGAGCATGCAGCTTGTAGACGTTGACAGACTGTCTTCAGGAGCTCGTGAATCTGCTTTAAGTCTCTCTGCTCATTCTTCTGGAGGAGGAACAAACCTGTTCATGTTTCCATCTGCCAGTTAGTTTGGGTCACCTGAGGAGTTTCAACCAGCCACGGGCTTCACAAAGTCTGAATATGGACTACATCAAGTCATTCCATCACATCAGACAGGGAGTTACAAAGACTGAACGTTACAGATATTCACAGCTGAAGCGTTCTCGTAAATATGAAGACAACAGTTTGAACTGGACACATATCACATCACAGTATTGGAGGAAACTGCTGGAAGTCAAGTACTGAACTGCAAGATACATAATAAAATAAAACAAACAGGATGAATGCATAAATACATGTAAATAAATAGAAGAATGCAGATTTAGACATTGACTGATACAGATCATGTAACTGACAGACAAACATAAAGAGGAACAGACACTTTAATTTATCTGAAGATTGAAGAAGTTTCACAAACTGAGTAACGGTCTAGATAGGACATGGTATGAGGGCACGGCAGCATTCCTCCATCTTAGTACTGCAGACTGAGCCAGAAGAGAGGAGGAGGTCAGGGAGGAGGAGGTCAGGGAGGAGGAGGAGGTCAGGGAGGAGGAGGTCAGGGAGGAGGAGTTCAGGGTGAGGAGGAGGTCAGGGAGGAGGAGGTCAGAGGTCAGGGAGGAGGAGTTCAGGGTGAGGCGTGTGTCATCCTCGAGATTAAGAATGAGAGACACGGTTTGGAAAACGTGTGTGCAGTTTGTTTGCAAGGCTGGAACCAGAAGTGAAGCTTCACCTGTCTTACATTTGTCACACAAGGGATCAACACACACACACACACACACACATACACACACACACACACACACACACACAATCAGACACATACACACACACACACACATTGTCACACCACGGTGAGGTCAAGCTGGGTTTTTGTTATGTCTTGTCATTTCCTGTTTTATTTTGATAGTTAACTCTCCTCTCGTTTCAGGTCACCTGCCCTTCCTCATGTGTCCCCGCCCTGATTGTCTCACCTGATCCCTGATCGTTTCCACCTGTTCCCCATTACCTTGTGTATATATTGTCTGCGTCTCCCTTTGTCCCGTGCCGAAGTGTTTCGTCTTGTCCGTTCACCTAAGCCCTCTTTGTCACAGTCCGTTTGCCATAAGAAAGAAATTGTTTTGTCACGTAAGCTGTTGTCTTCTTCCTCTTTGAGAGTGATTTTTGGTTGATTAATCTTTTCTAAGTTTAGTGTTCTATTTGTTTTCTGTTGTTACAGTTTTTGTCCTCCCGCTTGTGGACTGATCTTTTGTTAGATAGTTTTAGATATCAGTAGAGCCCTGTCAGGTGAGCCTTTTTCTTTGATCCCATTTGTTTAGATGTGGTTTTCCTCCTTCGGGAGCGTTTTGTGTTTATTATCTAGTGTTTTATTTTCCTCCTTGTGAGAGTTTCAGTTCTAGAATAGTCTTCTGTTTTCCTTGTTTGTATATAATCTTGTTCCCATAGTCTTCTGTTTTCCTTGTTTGTATATAATCTTGTTCCCTCCCTCTAATGTGTTTTTCCCTCTTTTGAGATGTGTTTATGCCCTGTCATATTAGCCAGGTCTCTTAAGATTAGACAGAGTTACATAGCCCTTTCATTTCATCACTCTTCTAAGAAGTTGACTTCAATAAAGTGTGCTTAATCGTTATGTCCTGAGTCCTCATTCCCGTCCTGGTCTGACACACATACACACACACACACACACACATACATACACAATCACACACGTGTGTCAAAGTCATCAAAGTGCACTCCCTAACATCTGCAATATGAATATTCATATATATTATGCAGTGATATTTTCGATATAACTATGTGACTCATCTCTGGACAACACGCGGCCGGTCTTTAAAAGCTAGTGCCCCGCTACATCAGCTTGTACGGTAAAGTGTCAGAGCTTCGTGGTGCCTTCAAGTGCACCTCGGAAACTCAGAAATCAAATAACAATCAAATTGTTTTTTGACAACTCCACCTACACAATGTATTATTAGAAAATGTGCAGTAAAAGAACTTCAGGCAGCTGGGGACATGTAGAACAAGAATCAGGTGTTTTCTAAATCTGCACATG
The DNA here is from genome assembly GCF_000972845.2 of Larimichthys crocea. Lineage (NCBI taxonomy): Eukaryota > Metazoa > Chordata > Actinopteri > Sciaenidae > Larimichthys > Larimichthys crocea. The sequence goes on along the minus strand of NC_040027.1, from coordinate 7,405,745 downwards.
TGTCTTATTTGATTTCTGAGTTTCCGAGGTGCACTTGAAGGCACCATGCCAGCAGATAGTCAGCGGCACTGACAGCAACAGTCAGTCAGGTAAAGACACACCTGTGAAGCGGACTGAAGAGCGGACTGAAGAGCAGCCTGAAGGTGAGGACCAGCTGACCATCTCTCTGTCCTCTCAGCTTGTTTGCAGCATGGCTCATGTTGGATTTCATTTTTTTTTTTTAAAGTTTGTTACAGGTTTTATAATAACTACTCCAACCACTCTAAAGGTCTGAGTTTAGCGTATAAGTTTATCATTAAGTTTGTAATATAAGTTTATCATTAAGTTTGTAATATAAGTTTATCATTAAGTTTGTAATACAAGTTTATAATTAAGTTTGTAATATAAGTTTATCATTAAGTTTGTAATATAAGTTTATCATTAAGTTTGTAATATAAGTTTATCATAGGTGTGGTTGGCAAAGGATCAAAAAAAAGGGGGGGGGTGGATTTGCGTGACGCTCATTTTAATTTTCAGGTCGGAAAAGTCGGATTTCCGGAATCACACACCCTGTTTATATAATAATAAAATAATAATATATAATATATTATAAAGTATTATCGTGCTTCACATACCACAACATGAAACATGTGGGACAGTCAGCTGGACCGGAAGCGCGCGTCTGTCGGCTTTTTAAACGTTGACCGCGGGAGCGCGCACGCAACCGTCAGTCATCCATAGTGGACAGACAGACAGACAGACAGACAGACAAGAGGACAGACAGACACAGAGACAGACAGACAGACAGACAGTTTAAAGTCTGAATGTTTTTGAGAGGCACCTGGCTGCAGACCTCCACTGTCAGGCCCGGAAGTGATGACGTTTTTTGGGGGGTGGGGAGGTGGAGAGGACATTTTGAGAAGGTCATTTTCATTTTCAGATGCCTCACTGAGCGTCCGCCATATTGGATGTGGCAGATCTGCCCGTAAACTAATAACAGGAAATGGACTGAACTTCATAAAGCGCCTTTCTACAAAGTTCTTTAAGTTAATGTCTCTTATACACCCATTCACACACACACTAATATATCTGGGAAACAAACAGGCACCAAAAACAACGTATGTAACTTTTAAAGTGATGATTATAAATGTTTACTCCTTATGTAAGCACCAAACCAACGTATGTATTTTTCTAATGCTGAGTGTTTACAGTTACTAATGTGTGTAACACTGTTACTGTGATGATAAATATTGAAATATTTATATTTAACATTTAATCTGTGTCTATAATAACCAGATCCCGAAATAGTTTACTATAAAAACAATATATACAATAGACCGGGAATTGAAAGATTTTATGTCATTGTTTACTAATTAATTCATTTGTGAGGGAAACAATTCAACCGGAAGTGCATTCACAAATTCACGATTTTATTTTGAAAATGTATCCCGTTCATTTCCGGGCCTGACAGTGGAGGTCTGCAGCCAGGTGCCTCTCGCATCTCTTGATGTTTTTCACCGTTTACGACATGAGGCGGATTCAACATGGTGGGCACGAGGAAAGGGGCGGGGCTACAGAGCGTAGTGACGTGATTTCAGTGCGTGTCTGCAAAACTTTGATTTACTTTGATTTATTAATTTAAAGTTTTATTGTAGTTTTCTTTAGTTGAAACCTTCCTGCTTCATCCAGAGTGTTAGTCCTCCACATGCAGGTCAACCTGTAACAGGTTGTCTTTGATCAGAATGATTTTGCATTTCGCGGCATCTTCTCATTTTTTGCCCCTTTTTGTTTTCTTTACTTTTAACCGCATCAAAAAGTTTAAAAAGACAGAAACAGACAGACAGAGAAACACGGTTTCCTTTTTATTCTCTAAGAGTCTGAACATTGACACATTAACACCTGACTGAGGCCAGGTCATTGACAGCACTGAGCAGATGCACAGTGAGTCATCAGTGATATCATCTGTACGAGGACACATTCCTTACAGATGGAGTTTATTGCTGGCCATTGGTCGCAATTTCACAATCGAGCTGACTCACAACATGGGTGAGGGTGGAGTTGAGGTCCCCCCCTCAGGTATCTGGACTGACCGGTTTGGCACAGGATGAGGATGTGGGCTCAGTTCAGGAGGCATTTTGGTTTCCATGATTTCTCTCTCTTGATTCTGTCCAACCCTTTCTTCCAACCTCAGCGTCTGATTCTGCCTTCTAAGAGTGGCACAGGAGAGATTTGATGTAGTCCATATTCAGACTTTGTGAAGCCCATGTCTTGATGCGCTGGTTGAAACTCTTCAGGTGACCCAAACTAAAAGACTCGAGTCCATTTGAAAGTAGTTTTCACAGAGCTCTTCTTCTCGTTCTCTCGTCTCTCAGGATGTTTTGCTACAAGTCAACCCATCTGTATGCAAAGAACGCCACTGTACTGTACGACGACAACGATGCCGAGGGCAGCCTGTGGTCCAGGGATAACGCAGCCAATCCCCTCCAGCCCTGTTCTGCCCCCTGGACTCAGGACCTTCAGTGCACCGTGTGCCTCGATGGTCACCAGGATGTGTACGCCATGTGCAGGAATCTAACACACAATGCGACAATAGTGATGGAGGCGGGGGGAAAGTCTGTGAGCATCTCCAAGAACGGTAAGAAGCTCGTCTCAACACCTCCATGAACATAAGTTAGCTCCACTGGCTTTTTATGAATGAGTCACCTGATGTACACAGAGTTTGTAGTAACAGCAGCTGACAGTCGTGTTGATTATTCGTACTAATGACCTGTGTTCATTACAGACTGCCCCACTGCTGCTGAAGGTGAGTCTAACTAACTGCTGCTACGTGACTCGGTGCTGAGCTCAGTTAGCCGTCGTGTCTCACTGCTGCTCTTCTCTCTGTGTTGGGCAGATACTCAACAATGGTTACTGCCCGTCATGATCGCCGTCATCGCAGTGATCATCGTCATCATCAGCAGCATCTTCATCTACAAACGCTGGAAAAGCTCTAGAGCGGCACGGACACGGTGAGTGTAGCTGTGGTCCGTCGTATTTGTTGTTCGTAGTCGTCACTCGACCTCTGACCCCTTAAACACACTGCATGCAGAACTACGTTTCCATGTTAGTCAGTGTGTTAGCTCACACAGGCTCCGCTGCGTCACGGCTCCGGATCGACTGCGGCGTCCGGCAGCCTCCACAACACATACAGAGCTTCTGTTGTTCACGGAGCCGGAGCACGGAGCATAAACTCAGCACAGAGCAGATTGTGCAGGGAAGGGAATCAGCTACAAAATACAAAATAAAACCCTGGTTTATTTTCAAAATAAAATACTCTGTGTTCACCACGGATCGAGTTTCATTACAACAACACGTCATAATGGGCGGGGCCGACCTGAAGTCAACAGGTGAGGGGTTTTCAGGTGTAATCATTGATGACCCCTCACATCCTTTTTATAAGGACACCAGAAAAAAGATGCGGCGCGGAATGTCATCGCAGGAGTCAAAGAGACTACAGCCGGAAATATCACGTGATTATGCGTGAAGTCACGAGATCTCGTGATGCTCGGTGTCCGGCAGAGACGCACCTGAGCGCATTACAAACAGATTATGTGTGAGTTGGCGGACGGCGGAGTACGCAGCCGTTCCGCATGCTGTGTATTTTTGTGTGAGCATCAACGCAATCATTGTTTCTGTGTTTGTTCATTTTTGTTTCAGTGCTGTAGCAGACAAGACCTCCACCTCTTCAGGAAATGCTGAAGGAGAGCGTCTCTGCTGAAGGACAAAGCTGCTGCTGACACCTGATGAACCCTGGAAGCTGCTGTTTGAACATCAGAAGTTTCGTTGACATTTTACTGTTCACCCTCCACATTCCTCCCTCCTTACCCCCTCATCATGCACAGGGTGTTTGGTTCAGACCTGTGCAGTGTTAAATTAAATTATATTTGTGTTTATAGTCGGAGGTGTAACCAACAAGAAAACCAGAGACATGATCACATAACGGCAGCAGCTAAATGAACTCGGAGGTCTACAGAAACATTTAGACTGTCAATTTAAAGAAAGATGAAACTAATCTGATTGGGAGATCCTTCGTCATGCAGCAAGAGAATGACCCAAAACACACCGACAACACAACACCGTGCAGTTATTGGAAGCAAAACATTTGCAACTAAATATGAAGTTGTATTGACTTGAATCTGCTTTAGGTCTGTTCATTGTTCTGCAGGGGACTGGCAGCACGCTGCCTTAGATCCTCGACAGGTCACTTCTTCCTGTTTCCGTTTCCGTCGGCCTGTTTCTGCCATAAAGCACTTTTAACTGCTGCTGCTCCTTTATCACCTCCACGCCTCGCTGTGCTCACCGCCTGTATTATTGAGTGTGCCTGAAAGCGCACACTATGTTATCCACGCGCTTATTATTCTTACGCCCATTCTTCGGCTTGCTTCTCCTCCCAGAGTTTTACACAAAACGGGTATCAAAACGTGCGGCTCGGCCGGGATCGGTGTGCTATGACTTTTCTAAGAGTTCTAAGGAGAGAGAACGATCAGTGAAAAAATAAAACGTATGCGACTACCATGGCCTCAAATGAGCCACTACAGACACGATTTATACATAGAAACGTAGGAAAATTTGTCGTCTCACTCACATTCGCCTGCTAAAGCTGTCAGATATTATCATTTTGCCGGGAGACGCAAATATGCGACAGCAACTCCCATCCTCAGCCTCATATACTCCCATGTTAAAAAAGGCGGGAAATTTTCTGGAGGAAGGCAGAAGTAACGTTTCTCTGAATCGCTCCCAAGGACACATTTCTTCATTTATCGACACAAAACAAATATGTAGACGTTCAGGAAGGTCTCAGCCTGCTTCAGGTTAAGCCGGTTCAATGATTGGAAATACGGTTTGGCCAGAAATCCTTCCTGTTCGAGGGAAGGTCTCAGCATTTTCTCTCTGTCTCTGTCAGGATTCCCAACTGACATTCTAACAGGTGCAGTAACTGCTCTGCTGATTAGAGTTGGTCCTGGTTGCTTAGCAACCTCAAGCCTGCCTGAAGGGGGGGGGGGGGGGGGGTATTTTCAAAATAAGAGTCCCTTTAAAATAAAAGACTGTATTCAGTAACTGCTCTGCTGATTAGGCACTTAATTTGAACTCGTCTGTCTGAAATGACAGAGACAGCAGAGCAGCTAGCGTGTTAGCACTAGCTATAAAGACATGTTGATTGCTAACATTAGCGACCAATGCTAAAATTAGTGCTAATGCTAATTGCTAGCGCGTCAGCAATTAGGAATTAAATACATGCTAATGTTAGCATGTTAATGCTAATTAGCATTAGCCACTAAGAATTAAATACATGCTAATGTTAGCATGTTAATGCTAATTAGCATTAACATGCTAACATTAGCATGTTAATGCTAATTAGCATTAGCCATTAAGAATTAAATACATGCTAATTGTTTACATGCTCATGCTAACATGTTAATGCTAACATGTTAATGCTAACATGTTAATGCTAGCACTGCCTGTCACTTTTCCCTTTCTAAGTAAGTCATATATATATATATATATGCGTGTGTATGTGAACCTGTTGTTATAACTACAACAAACAATAAAGTAGGTTTTCATGAAAGAAGTGTGGAGTTTTATTCCAGATGAATCACAGACTTCAGGTTTTAGTCTCAAACAGTGACTGCCTCCATCACAGAGACAGAGAACTCTGTGAACAGATCAGGTCCTTGAGGGGACCAGGTCCTGAGAGGACCAGGTCCTTAAGGGGAACAGGTCCTGAGGGGACCAGGTCCTGAGGGGATCAGGTCCTGAGGGGACCAGGTCCTGAGGGGAGTAACTCACTGTCACACCTGAGCTGTAACTTTTATCCGCCCACTTTCATAACAGAGGTTCTCTGGTGTGCAGGTTTAGACTGAGTCTAACTCTGTACAGTATGCTCTTTATAGAGAGACAGAGAGTTTAAAATAATAATAATCTGGTTTAATAACCTGCAAACAAGACTGTGGTTACTCTGGTTACTCTGGTAACAACAAATACCACGGTGACGAGTCAGCACTGATCTGAGGCTCAGCTGGACCACAGGCTGGAGAACAGACCTGGACTCGTCTACCTGCAGTCCACACCTTTCATCCAGTCTACAGTAAGTCAGTGTCACACCTGAGCTGCGACCTGTCCTCCTCATCAGCATCAGGTGGGGCTGACACATCAACACAAACAAACATTCACGGCTTCACGTGCACGTTAGAGCCACAGTTCACCTGTTCAGGTGTTTTTGTGTTTGGACACAGCCGAGGTCCAAACCAAGAACTGTGGTTCTGCTGACCAGACCAGGACAGTCTGTCACTGGGTCGACACTGAACACGCTGCAGGCTGTGAGACTGTCTGTCACGTGACTTTGTGGTTTAGAGACAGGAAGCGCGCACAGTGCTCGTGCCCGTGCTCTTCCTGTTGAGTCACACTGAGCAGTCCTGTCTGTGGAGGGACTCTTTGGTCTGCTTCGAGGACAGAACCGGGACATTTGTTGGCCGACGGTGACCCGCAGCAGTCCTCCATGCTGCTGCTGTGAGACAGGCGGACTGAGGATGGACAGAGACAGGCAGTCTTCATCTTCATGTCTCTGTGACTGTTGGACTCTGTGAGCAGTTTAAAGTTTCCTGTCGGAGGAATGTTTCTAACCGTTTACGACATGAGGCGGATTCAACATGGCAGGCACGAGGACGAGGAGCACGCGGGCACGAGGGGGGTGGGCTGTGCAGAGCGCGGGCACGAGGATGTCAGAACGCTCCTCCTCTCTCCTCCTCCTCCTCCTCCTCTCTTCCTCTCCTCCTCCTCGTCTTCTCCCCTCTTCCAGTCAGTGAACAGGATTAAAGCTGCAACACGACGTGAGTAAAACTTTTTCTTGTATTTATTCAGAATCAGTTTGGTGCCCAGCAGAGCCTCGTCCAGCCTGATGTCCAGAGTGAGGTGCTGACCCCAGAACAGCTCAGTGAAACACTGAGAGGAGGTTTGCACGTACACGGTTAGAATGAGTGGAGCTGGTGCAGCATCCACAAGGGAAGAGAGACAGTGTCAGGGGACAGACAGACAGACAGACAGAGACAGAGACAGACAGAGACACACAGACAGCTGAGCAGTAAAGAATACATTAATAAAACACAGGGCTGTCCTCTGCATGTGTGTGTGTACTGGAGCATTCCTGCTTAAAAGAGCCACAAACATGGAAGTGATTATTCTGGGGTGGAGAGTGGAAGCAGGGGGACACCCTGCACTGCACACACCTGAAGACAAACACAGGACATGAGCTGAGGACCTGAAGTCTGTCTGATAGCAGCACGCTCCATTCAAACATGCAAAGGCACTGCACACATCCAACACGCTGAAGGAAATCATGAAGGAAATGTTATGACAGTGACACGCTGGACTGGCTTGCTGCAACAGAGCTGAAGGTCTAAGGACAAACGAAAGAAGAAGATTGAAATATGAGTGAGTGGGTGAAATACGGGTCCACTGGTCCTGGTCTGCAGGACTTCAGTGTGATGTGAATCTGGCTGAGCTAAAGTCTGGGATGAGTTTCATAGTGAGGCGTGTGAGACATTTGTGACATGGTAAATTGTTAATATTTCACTCTGTGTGTGTGTGTGTGTGTGTGTGTGTGTGTGTGCACGCATAATGTGGCTTACATTAAAAAGTGGCCAACCAGCCAGGGTTAGTCCTGTTGGCTTAGAGGCTCGGAGTGTGAGTGTGTTTTGGCACAGAAACACACTCTGACTCATTGATTTATGTGCAGAGGAGTTAGGTTGGTCACACACTCACCACATACCAAGCTGTGTTGATGTTTGCAGACCTGGTCCATAAAGACCTGGTCCATAAAGTGACCCATGTCCATTTGTTTCTCTCAGCTTCAGACTGCTCTCATGGGGCCACATGCTTTTCTCCTGATTTGATTCTTTTACGTTTTTTTTTTTGTTTTTTTTGGCACCGATTAGATTTAAATTGGGATTCTTCAATATTGACAATTTTTTTTTTTTTAACTTAACCATGTGAAGGAGTTGAATGGTGATGATATCTGCAGACTGTATCAGGAGCCACATTTCCCTCAAAACAATGCACATCACGTGAGTCAGATTTATCTCGCAGCAATATATTTATAATTTTATATATATGCTGCTGTTTGGCTGTGAGCTCTGCATTTACCAGGTGGGTAGTAACGTTTGTCGTGTCTCCACAGTACGTGATGTGCATTACAGAGTTTTCGAGTTTTCGACGTGTCCATGTTGCCTTCAAAGCAAAACATCCAGAATGTGCTGGTGGAGGTTTTGTCTTCGCTTTCTGTTTGGACACGACGTCAAAGTAAAACATGTCACCCTAAATAAACTAAAATGAAACATTTAAGTTTGGAAAAAAAATCTATTTAAAAATTGTAAAACAAAAGAAATCCAGATACTTTGTCAATCGATGTGTCGTCAGTCATTGTTAGATGTTCAGACGTTCTTTCTCCTCCGGTCACCAAACAGGATTACATAAAAGTTTCTTCGTGCTTCATTCAGACACTGAAAAATCGATATTCACTGATCGAAGAAAGAAGAGTAACATCTACTACATGAAACATGCAGGTCAGGCTGAGAGCAAAGGGATACAAAGATGATTAATGAGTACAAATAAAAGATTAAAAATACTTTTAAGCAAAGGCAGAACACCGAGAGAGGAAGCAGCATTCAAAACAGTCTGTGATCAAACCACGTCACACGGTGACAGAGCTGCCAGCTAACGGGCAAAGTTTCCAACAACAATAATATTTTGAAGTTTAATATAACCAGAAAGGTAAATGTCACGTGGGTCGATGCTGCAACAGGAGAGTCTCCACAGATTACTGTGCAGATTCCGACCTTTATGTGACAGATGTAAAATTAAAGGTTGAAACCTTTGTTTCTGTTTGTTTCTGTTTGTTTCTGTTTGGTTTCGATCGTTAATTTTACATAATGGTCGGATCGCGCGTTGTAATCTGTGCAGACTCTCCTGTTGCAGCATCGCCCACGATCTCAGAACGTGTTTGAAGTAGTGAAAACAGAACTACTCATCACTTTCAACAATGTCACACTAATTTTAGATTATTTGAATTTCACACTCAGTTCAGTTCACCACAGCGAGCAGCCTCAGAGATCAGATCAGATTAGAGACCGTAGTCACGGCGGTCTGAACCAGAACTCTCGGATCTGGACTCCTCTGGTCTAAAATCCATCCATGTGTTTGTTGGTCTCCGGACTTGGTTCGATATGATCGAGCACGAACACAGCAGCACCAAACAAACCCAAACTCTGATGTCTTCTCTTGCTCTTGTGTCTCAGGATGGACTGCTTCAGCTCAGCTGACCCAGATGCCATGAAGTCCACCCTGCTGTACGCCCACAACAACGACGAGGACGATCTCTGGTACAGGGACGGCACAGCCCGTCCCCTCGAGTCCTGTTTCCCCCTCCGGCCTCGGCACTCCCAGTGCACCGTGTGCCTCCATGATCGGACGGTGTACGCCATGTGCGATAGGCTCGCAGACGGCGTGCGGGTGATGATGGAGGCGGGGGGAAAGTCTGTGAACATCTTCAAGAGCGGTAAGAAGCTCGTCTCAACACCTCCATGAACATAAGTTAGCTCCACTGGCTTTTTATGAATGAGTCACCTGATGTACACAGAGTTTGTAGTAACAGCAGCTGACAGTCGTGTTGATTATTCGTACTAATGACCTGTGTTCATTACAGACTGCCCCACTCCTGCTGCAGGTGAGTCACATCCACTGCTCACACACCTGCTGATGAGGCTAACCTGGGACTAACTGACTGCTGTTAGTGAGCAACAGAACCGGGCTGGTCCAGGTTCATCATGTTCATGGCCTCGTGTCATGGCCTCTTGTGATTTAATTACAGAAGGTTTTAACAGTAAATCAAGGTTTGCAGTTGACAAAGTGGCTCCTCAGACTGACGCCTAAAACACACTGCATGCGGAACGGCCCCGCCACAGTGACGGAGCCAAACGCATCACAAACATATTATGTGTGAGTTGTCGGACGGAGGAGCGGAGCCGCTCCACATGCAGTGTGTTTTAGGTGTAAGACTGAGGAAGATTTCCTCCAAACCAACAACTGAGAAACGAGAAAACTAACCAACTACAAAGAAACTGAACTATGAAATATTCCTTGAAGAACTGACTCTACAATTAAACACAAGACAAACATTTTACAAAACTGGTAGCAGACAATCGGAATAACTTAAAATCCTGTTTTTACGCTGTCAGTGATGAAATGTGAGCAGAAACAAAACACACTGTTGGATGTGTCAAACCAGAAGCTTCCTGTGAGGAAGCAGCCTCTGACACGTTTTCATTCGGACTGTTTATTTACATACACTTTCTGTTGATGTATCTGAATCTGTTACATTTATTTATATATATATATATATATAGTAAATAATATTTATTTGGTTTGTCATTGGACCTACAGTACCTTATTTTAGTTATCTGTATATATTTTATTCTATTATCTATTTTTACATTTACAAATTAAGTTTCACTATTTTAACATTGTGTTTAATTTATTTTATTTTATTTACTTATTTATTTATATATTGTGTGAAATACTTTGTGTTGTATAAAAAGTTCTATACAAGTAAAGTTTGATTGACTGACTGCTCTTCTTCTGTGTATGACAGATCATACACTCATCGGGCTCATCGCGACCCTCATCATCATCATCCTCATCATCATCGGGGTGGTCGTCTACCGTAAACGCTGTAAAAATCGGTGAGTGTAGCTGTGGTCGGTCGTATCTGACCATGGACAGACAGATGATGGACGATCATGAAGAAAACGTTTTGTTTGTTTCTGTTCAGGAATAAGATGACGAAGGTGACAGCTGAAGCTGATGAAGAGAACCACAGTCCACCTCTGCTGATGAACGCCATTAATAACGGACCACAGCAACACGCCGGCATCCAGCAGGTTCTGGGTTGATCCCCTTTAAAGCTCGGTGCCAGCCCAGCCTCAGATCCTCACACAGGTCTGAGCTGATCGTCTTCTCCATCAGGACGCCTCGAAGGAGAGACTCTTTGACTTGAAATCACTTTTTAAAACTTAATTTCACCATCACGTCTTTTCATGAAATCTTTTCTATTTAATTGAGCTGCCTTTGTATTTGTCTTATTTATGTCCTGCTCATATTTTCATAAGTCTTCTTACTGTTGTTCTTCTGCACTTCACTCACCTTCCTGTACTGCCATTTTTTAAAAATGTATCAGAACCAGCTGTTAGAGCTCCTCAGGGAGCCTTTTCTCTGTGACCCCTTTTTGTGTGTTGCACTGTTAAACGCCCCTTCTTGCACAGGAATAATAATTCCAACTTAAACTTTGATACTTTGAACCCAGTCTTCCTTCTTCAAGGGTGTCTCTTTTAAAATTCCTGTAACAAAGATAAATAAAAAGATTTTAAAAAGTGAACTGTGTGTGATGTTTACAGATCTGCTGACAGTTTCTTTAACCCCCAAATTACACCGAGCGTGGACGGACGTGTTGCGTTGCGTGTGCAGTGGTGACGCGCAGCCGTTCTAGTCAATGTTTCAAACCACCAGCTCCGCCAGAAGCCTCCGCTCGGCTGGCCACAAGCAGCCCAGCAAGCAAGACGGACCAAAAGAGACGTGCCCGGTGACGGAGACGGGCCCGGTGACGGAGACGGGCCCGGTGATGGAGACGGGCCCGGTGACGGAGACGTGCCCGTTGGGTTTTCAGGCTTTGACAAACTCCTCTTCATATTTTCGATTAATGAACAAAGAAAGCTCCTCTTGTAATCAGTCCACTTCCTGTTTTGAGTGGAAAGCAGTCTGTGAGTTGTGCACAGCATTTCTTTAAACAGGTGGAGGCCTCCGTCCTCCAACGCTGGATGAATGCACAGCATTGTGGGTGGTGGTCAGACGCGTTCTGCCCAGCAGCAGTCCATATTTATATTCACGTTGAAGTAAATTATTAAGTCATTCAGTGACGTCACTTCCTGTTTTATGTTGACCAGTTGGTTGTGACGAGCCTGATGAGTTTCACCTGTTTGTGTTCAGTCACTGAGTGAACAGCTCAAGTCTTCACGTGTCCGTCATGAAGCGTTCTTCTCTCCTTCAGAGGACACACCAAAGGAAACAAGGTAACACTGCAGTTACTCTGTAGTCCATCTTCTGAATTTTGTAGTTTTACCACAGATCATATCAATAACATCCTCCATCACATCATGACGTAGCTTTGTGTAAGAGCAGTCTGAACACCACAGACGTCTCAGTCTACATGACTTCTTCACATCTTTAAGGAAAGGACATAGGAGGGAGACGATCTGACCGGGTTCAGGTCAGGTCATCTGTTTAAGTTCCTCGGTCCTGCTCTTGTCTGGACTCTGTCACCTTTTTGTTGTTTTGTGTTCACTTCCTTCATGTCTGCCTTTGGCTACACTCCTTAAACTAAACATCAAGAATATTTTCCCACTGTCAGGGCTCACACACAGACTGACTCCACAATGCATTCCTGATGAACGAGTCATGCAGGGGGAAAAAAGTGAAAAACATGTTTGTATCTACGCCCTGTGTTCTCACCGCGATGACTGACGTGGTTATTGAAGGGCAAGAAGCCGCCGGACAAGAGTAAATGTGGGACTGACTTTTAGTGGTTGGTGAGAGCTTGGTGAAATAAAAGGCTGAAAGACAGACGCCGAGCTGGGCTGACTGCTGCTGGACTAGGCAGTGACATCAGCTGCTGCTGGGGACCTGGATGATGATTGGCTGCTGGGGACCTGGATGATGATTGGCTGCTGGGGACCTGGATGATGATTGGCTGTTAGTAAAGTTGTCGACTCGCTAGTTTCTGATCAGAAGTAATGTAATCAGAAGAAATACTCGAGTACAGCTGAACATAGTTACCACACTCTGACACTGCAGACAACAAACAAACTGATTTATAAGAGACGCTGAATGTGTAAAATCTGGACATCAGTTGAGACATGAAGGAGAACACTGAGGTGCCGTTTTAAATCACTTTATTTACACATTATTTCATCCACAAGTCCATTAAAATACTTATACTTTTATATACTTACAGTACTTATACCCATATCACACCTAAAAGGTGACAGACCCATCTTTTTTTTTTACCTTATTTAACTTTGAGATAAAACGTGTTGAAACCAGTAAGGGGGGAAAAAGACAGTAAAACGATAAAACTCAACTAAAGCAGAATAAATCAAAACATATACAACACATTTAAAAATAAAACTAATATAATGATTATGTATACAAACATAAGATTTATGCTCGTATGTTCATTTGAGTCTTAAAGGTCCAGTGTGTCAGAGTTTTTAACCTTTGACCTTTCAAACCGACAGACGCTGCGGGTCCTCTTCCACGGAGAGCGCCATGCTACTACCGCAACGGAAAAGCCAAACACTGGCTCTTCAATGAGACTTTCTCGATTTCTGCGAGTTCCACGGTAACTGTAGTTTCTCGTTTGAGGCAAAGATGCCACCAAATCCAACAGACTGGACCAGATACCTAGATCAGGTAACATATGACTCTCAACATGAACAATATCCCAACTTCCACAGTTGAAGATAAACCAGTCAGACCTGACAGTAAGTTCTCTTCTTTTTTTAAATTTCCATTTCTTTGTCTATCAACCACAGATCTTTTTTTGGCCACTGGATTATTTAATAAATCATGACCTTTGACCTTTGTCCTCCGAGACACCATTGAAACCCGGATGATGGTTGATGACGTTTGAGATTCAGGATTAGAAACCTGTTTAACTGTTGCAGTCGCTGGAGCTGTAAGCCCTGATACACCAAGCCAACCACTGGCTACCGGGCACTGTTGTGACTGTCACAGCTGACCGTCATGGGGTCGAATCTGAATCAGTGTTGAATCTGAAGCTTTTACTGGGTCTATCTGCAAGAAACTAAACTCCATTTTTTATAAAGTCGCTCACAACTCATACGCTTAAAATGTTATGTAATACGTGTGTTGAGTTTTCTCTTCCAGGATGCTCAAATACCTAAAGAGAAACTACCTCTGCAGTGTTGTGTGCTGGTACAAGGTTATAAGATTATGAAATAATTATCCAATTAAAGTGTTCATCATTCAATCATTGCTAGAACATTGTTCATTGCGCTCCATGGACAGACGTTTCAGGAGACTGCAAAGATCCGAAGCGTTGGATTGGTTGTTCTTTGAGGTCAGCTTGGTGTGTCAGGGCACTAAATCTGAACAGTCAGCTAAATATATGCTGCTGATGGCTAAAGTCAAAACACTGAAACTTTAACCAGACCAGCTCCTTCTGCAACAGCACAGCTTTTTTCTCATTTCTGACTTATTCAGAAATTGGTTCTGTTGGATAGTTGGGGATAAATCCGGTGGGTCCAAATCTTCAGCAGTGCTTTCTTTCAACACTAGAAGCAAAAGACCGACCACCTGTTTGTTACAGACAGAATCCGAGAGGAGCAAAGAGTTAAAAATGTAAATTTACACACTTTGGACTGTCTGTTCAGTCAAACCTCAAAATTCCCTCGACCTCAAAAGTACTGAGGGGAAGTGAGAACTTGAACTCAATGAACTTCATTCATGATTCATCACCAGAGACAAAATAAATGTTGGTGGATATCACAAGGTTGTTTGTGTCAGCAGTTTTCATATACTTGTTGGTCATCTGTTGTCATGGTGGAATAATTTCCTGCCCCTTTATGCAGATGACACACAACTCTCTGTTTGTAATGACACAAAAGACTTAAAGCGAGTTAACGGACTGCTAAACTGTTTTCAGACATTACACCACGTCTGAGCACAAACAGGGTGTGATTGGACCAACATGGTATGGACCAACATGGTATGGCCCAACGTGGTATGGCCCAACGTGGTATGGACCAAAATGGTATGGCCCAACGTGGTATGGCCCAAAATGGTTTGGACCAAAATGGTTTGGACCAAAATGGTTTGGACCAACGTGGTATGGACCAAAATGGTTTGGACCAACATGGTATGGATCAACATGGTATGGCCCAACATTGTATGGCCCAAAATGGTTTGGACCAAAATGGTTTGGACCAACGTGGTATGGCCCAAAATGGTTTGGACCAACGTGGTATGGACCAAAATGGTATGGCCCAAAATGGTTTGGACCAACGTGGTATGGACCAAAATGGTTTGGACCAACGTGGTTTGGACCAAAATGGTATGGACCAACATGGTGCGTTTAGTGAACAGTTGCTCGATTACAAACTTTCAGCATCATCTCAGGAACGGATGGCCATAGAGTTTAAAATGGTAGAAGCTAATGTTACGTTAGCTTGTCACATCACTGTATGTATTTTTAGCGTGCACTGAACACGTCCACAGCTACAAACACATGTGACTTAACTCGCAGACGGTGCTAACAAACAGTTTGGCATGTTACGATAAGCTCGCTAACTAGCCACATATTTACCTTACAAACACAACACTGGTCTCGGGGACCAACCTTCATGAACAACATTAAACCATTTTCGACTTTGGTCTTTAAGAAATATTATTATAATAACTGTAGTATTAGTTCCATCCTTAACTTGTATCTCTGTTGCTTAATACAATATTTTTTATATATCTTTACTCTATATATATATTTCTATAATATTTTCTGTGTAACACTTTTTAACATGTTATTACTTTATTTTCATGTATTTACTTTTACTAGGCTTGATGGCCATTTTAATATTATTATTATTATTATTATTATTATTATTATTATTATTATTATTGTTATTGTTTAAGTCCTGACCATGTTCAGACTCGAGTCCCACTCCTCAGTGTTCATCCATGTTCATCATATCATCTGCATCTTAATCTCTCCATTTGCAGGAGTGTATGCAATCGTCTCCATGTGTCCTCCTCTCCGGCACTTGGCACGCCTCCTGATGCAAACCACGATGCAACAGATCGCTAGAAAAAAAATAAGGGGACCGCTAAAAAGAAGCGCAGCTTTCCATGTTTCTGGGCACCAACTCCCAAAGATGCAGGTCAGGTCTGTCGCGTTCACTGAAAGGAGACAATATTTGTAATGTAATTATCGATACAAACATGTAGCGGGAATAAGAAAGTTATAGGTCATCTCTAAATCTTATTCTCACAAGTAAGACATGAGGAAAATATGTACAGAAGTACATCAGGTAACTAATTAATTCTAACACGTGGTGCTCTTTCAGGCACACTCAATTATTAGTGCGAAATACTGTTTACAATCTTAAATGTTTGTACGCTCACTGACTCATTTAAATGAGGTGCCAAACCACAAATGAGATTGAGATGAGTAATTTAAAGCAGCTTTGATGACTGCATATGAAATGTCTTATTTCCCTGTAATGAATAATGCAGGCAGCACGGGTAGGGAAGTATTCAATGCTTTAACCACAGACATTCTGTAGTGGTGTGTTGGAGATCCTGTGAGGCCAGTTTCATTATGTCTGAAGCAATAATCTAAAACCAGTTTGTGGGCTAAATTCACTTGAGATGGGATCACTTTGGCCCAAATCTTGGAGTAATCTTTGATCAGGGTTTGTCCTTTAACGTCCACATACAACAAATTTCAAGGACTGCTTTCTTTGACCTACACGACGTCACAAAAATGAGGCACGTTGTGGCTCATGTGGATGCAGAAAAACTAGTTCTACTACATTAAAGTTCATAGTTGTAGTTATTATTTGTTATCTTTGTCTGTTTGTGGCCGATGTGGGTTCACCATGATCTGATCTGGGTTCTGCTTGAGGTTTCGACCTCTTAAAGAAAGTTTTACTTGCTCCTGGTGTGAATTGTTGAGTCTTATAATAATATTATGAGTTCTGTTATCTATTAAATAATTCTGCTCACTGGTGGTGAGTCAGACATTTAAACACGGAACCAAAAGTGTCAAACATCTTGCTGCAACATGCAGAAGCAATTAGGCTGACAAAGAAACAAACCACAAAGATCAACAAGTAACTTTCACAGTAGACAGATTCTAAGAATCAGGTATAAGTGAGCCATGTTTCATTTCTAATTAAATGCCAGTCAAGCTGTTAACCAAACATTTTTTATATACAGGTCCAGATTCAACAAGTTTTGAATTGAATCAAAAAGGTCCATTAAAAGCTTAAAGTTATTGTTATAGGTCTGTCTCTGGAGGAGGACGCTGGGATGAAAGCACAGTGTTGTAGGTCCTCCTCAAACCAGATGAAGTGCTGGTCTGTTCACATCGAGTACACTGTCACTGTGAAAGAGGAAGTCACTGTTTCAAAGACAAAGACCTGAAGTCTCCTGTGATTCAAAGAGTGTGGGTAGGGACGGAAATTCAGAAGAAGTATTCTGACTTCAGATACAGTGTTACCAACATTTAACCACGACCCTTTCAAACCGCCTAGCAACAGACCTGCACTTTGTGGAAGTATGACGTCTTTCACTTCTTTGAAAAAAACATGAGGTGGTTTCAGTGCAATTTAATTACACCTGAAGAAGTAACTGTAATGTGGTGAGACTTCAGGTTAAACATGCGACTCACCGCTGGTTGATTGAAGATCTTCAATCACTAGAAGACACAAAAAAAACATTTTAGTTTCCTGACACATTTCACAATGTGAATGTGAATGAATGCATGTTGGTTCATCAGCTGATGGAGCTACAAACAGCAGGTGGAGCAAATTCACCAACAATATCTTAAAATGTGTAAAAAGAGATTGCTACTGCCAGAGGTTTGCAAAGATCTGCAGCTACATTGACTTTATTATTTAATCATCAGTAATTTAAACGTTTTTTAAACATTTTTAAAAACATGAACATGTCTGGGCATGTCCGAGGTCTGAGCCGGAGGAACAGTGTCTATGCAAATACTGTGGACAGACCAGAGAGCGAAACCCTGTACTCACATGAGGCCTGTGGTTGAAGTGGTCTAATAAACCTAGAGATCTACAGACTTTAGTTTATACAGGAAACATCCGACTCACCTGGGAGAGAGGACAGGAGTGTGCAGTTCACTAGAAAACACAAGACGTGAACAAATCAGTTAACTAGGCGGGAAGGTGAATGCAGCTTCAGTTTGCAGAAACAAAAGAAGCATTTAGAGGCTCCAACAGGAAACAAACTCAAACTGCACAAAGACATCGGGAACCACAGCTCGAATCTTTAATATTTATTTTAATATTTAATCTTCACGGTGGATCGTTCCCTCCAGGTTTGGAGCGAGTTGCTGCCAGAAGCGACGTTCAAGTATCTCAGGGTCCGTCAGGGTTCGGCACCAACCGGTCCGGTTTTCCTGTCACTTGTGAACAAGACCCTGAGATACTTAAACTCCTTCGCTTAAGGCAGCAACTTGCTCCCAACCCTGGATGGAGCGGTCCACTGATTAAAATAGTAATTAGTACAATATGTGGAGTAGACGTAAAGTAAAGTTGCTGTCCACCTTCAATTATGTAATTAATAATGGAGTCTGCTGAAGCACTGAAACACGTTTCAGTTTGCACGAACACATTCAGCTCAGATGACAGTCTAATGACACATTACTCATTACTCAGTGATTCACTCCTTTTTTACTCGTCATGCCTCATCATGCAGCTCTCACCTCTGCAGTGGACTTCCTCCACGGCATCGTGCTGCAGGCAGAGAAGAATGAAGTTAGTGCTGTCTTGTAAAAAGTATCACTACTGCCAGAAGTTTGCAAATCTGTAGCTTTAATGTCGATTTAATTATCAGTAATTTAAAGTTTTCACGATTTGCTTTGAGGTAAAGAATCAGGAAGTGCGAGTTATCAGTGAACATGTCTGGACATGTCCAAACAATGAGGGAAACGCATCAGACTGGCATTGAATCTAAACATGAAGGAGTTTCTTTACTTTGAGGCAGTCGTCCGTGAAGTGCATGTAGTCCTGGCAGCTCTTCAGGAGGATGTAGTCACGAGTGATGTTATGGACCCGGTCTGAGTCGAACACAAACTCATGGGCGTATGCTGTTTTCTGGAAAACAAAAGAGACAGACGGGTTCATTGAGAAGATCTTTGATCACGTGATCAGGTGGGTTTTTCCAGATCATCGCAGATTATTAGAACTAGAAAAAAGTTGTAGGGAGTTTCCGTGTGCCGTCCACCGACTCATCCACACTCAGCACTGAGAGAGGAGTTAAACTTGACCTACTTTAATATTTCGTATTACATCGCGCCTACCCAGGATGCCGGGGAAAACCCACCGCTGCCTCTGACTAGTGGTACCTTCACAGGTATTCAAATATTGGTATTATTATTATTACTAAGTAAGAACAGTATTAATACCACAGCTTGTATCACTGTCAGTACACAGTCGTGTGTGTGTGTGTGTGTGTGTGTGTGTGTGTGTGTGTGTGTGCGTGTGTGCGCATGCGTGCATGCTTGAGAGAAGGACAAAATGGCCAACATTCAAAATGGGGGACTCCTGGATATTCAGTTAAGCCAGGGGTGTCAAACTCATTTTGGTCCAGGGGCCGCATACAACTATATATGAGCTCAAGGGGGCCGGAGCACAAAAATCACTGCATAAATTTGAAAATATAAAAAATATATAGATAAAAAAATGTGCTAAAAACAAGTGCAATACAAAATCTTTTTTATTTAAAGAATTTTTCTTCAATGAAATGAAAAGTAACAACCCGAGGCTCAATGTTTGTCATATCTCACAGCAGCTGACATGGAAGGCATGAGCTTGGATTATTTTAACAATATAGCTTTGAACAATAAAAAAAAATATGTAAGAAATGTTCCAGGTTACATCAATGACAGAAATCAAAGCCAAGTTAGACCTCCAGTCTCCCCAAAATAATAAAAAAGTATATTTTTCCAAAACAGCTGTTGTAGTATGACCATGATGAGCCTGTTGATGTGTGGAGTGATTTTGGAGTCATAATAATGCATAAGAGTGGAGTTATTGATTAATATTTGCAATAAAAAATCATCAAAATTATGAAAAAGTGTATTTTTCCAAAACACCTGTTGTAGTATGACCACGGGGAGACTGCTGATGTGTAAAGTGATTTTGGAGTCATAACACTGTATAACAGTTGATTTTTGTTTGCAGCGTCTCTCTTGGAAGTGAAATTTGCAGACGCTCCCTGCACACTCGTCGGGCCGCTGGCTGCTCGTAGAGATCAATGTTATACGTCCAGCTCGGAGGACGGCTTGTTCTTTTACAAAACGGGTTTTTGGTTCTTGTAGCTCGTAGTATATGCTATTACGATGTGAAAGAGGCACCATTTGTGTTTGAACGTTTCGCCTCTTACTTATTGATCCCGGAATTCAGAATCTGTGAATATCTTTCCAACTTTACCGAACTTGCCGACTCTCGTAGTGGCGTTTAAGATTGTTTCCTTTAGCACAGCCACTTGCTGCATGCACACCAAACACACAGGTTTCCATTCATCTCCGTGAAAAAATACGAATTAGTCCATTTTTCCTGGAAGATCCGACACTCAGTGTCCACCTTTCTCTTTTTGGACAGCGACATTTTTCCAACGAGGGCGAGCCGCGGCTACACATGCGGTGTTAAGCTAACCGGCGCGCAGCGGTGCGTCACGATATTCTAAAAAAAATTAATAAAATGATATTTTATTAAAAATGGGCCGCGGGCCGGATGAAAAAGCTAGGCGGGCCGGATGTGGCCCGCGGGCCACATCTTTGACACCCCTGAGTTAAGTCAATCATAGTCAGATTTGTGATTCTGCCTGGCAACAGCTGCTGTTTGCTGCTCTGATTGGCGGATTTATGTGGCGCTAACTGTCAACTGAAACTTCTGAGAGAGAGAACAACAGACAGCTGTTAGCAAACTGCAGGTCATATCATCGAACGGAAAAGACGACAAACATCCTGAGATCTTGGTGAACGTATGCATATATAATTTGTGTGGCTAAAGTTAAAGATGTGACCATTACAGTGAGGTGAGTAATCTCCTGTCTTCCCATTTCTGCTCTCAGTTGATGTGGGAGTACATGCGGCAGTTGCGTCAGCGCTAACGGAGCCAAAACTAAAAGTCTGACAGCTTCAGCAGTTCCATATCGGCAAGCAGCACAGATTTCCCAACAATGTGATGTTAAAATAATTTCTGTAGAGTCAAATTTGTGCCACCTTTCCCTTTCCCGCTCCACTCTGGCAGTCATGTGACTCATTCCAGCTCCGAACATTTCCCGCTCTTTTTTGCCGCTCTTTTTTTCCCGCTCTTTTTGACCATGTTGACAAAGATGCGGCATTCCTGACCAAGCCGCCATTCTGATGTGTTTATTTTGTATGTGTATAAGAATAATAAAACAAATAAGTGAATCTTCATAGTACCATATTTTCCGTACTATAAGGCGCACCTAAAAGCCTTCAATTTTCTCAAAAGCCGACAGTGCGCCTTATATATGGATCAATATTGGTTAATCATGGCTACCGTAGTCAGGGGGCGTCACCGAAGTAACCATAGACATATATACGTAGACGCCACATTGAGCGCTGAATCGTATGTCGATGTCGCCGCCATTTTGGATGTGGCAAAGTAGAGCACAACCCTTTACCTTGTATTAGTTTATGGGCAGATCTGCCACATCCAATATGGCGGACGTGTTAACGTATCGCAGCAACGGACCAACCTGCTCAATGAGGCGTCTATGTATATATGTCTATGTATATATGTCTATGGAAGTAACAGCGGTAAGAACGTTAAAGAGGAATTCCAATCCAACACCATTTGTGTCGCGAAAATACTACATCGCTGACATTAATCAAATCAAATCAAATCAATAAAATCAATCAATACCTCGGGAAAAATAATAAAACAGCTGTTTATTCATTTTGGGAGTGAACGGAGTTGTCAGAACGCTGATTTGTATACTATTAATAAAGTTTGAGTTGACATTCCCTTTAGCGCAGCTCCATCTAGGTGATGCATAACACAACCCCACGCACTACTGTAGCTTCTATTCTTACGCCTTCTTGCGCCTTATAATGCGGTGCGCCCTATATATGAAAACCGTTTTAAAATAGGCCATTCATTCAAGGTCCTTATAATCCGATGCGCCTTATAGTGCGGAAAATACGGTAAGTAGCACTAATTAAACAGAATTCAGTGGAGGGAAGGCAACTGACGCTTAAACACCACCCTCAACTCTTACGGCAAAACTCCCCGGGGCACGACTCCGTCATGTTTGTGGGTCGTTCTCCATGTGTATTGTATGTTTTAACATTTTTCTGGTTCACGTGCTTCTAAATACAGTGGTCCCTCGTTTATCGCGGGGGATACATTCTAAAAATAACCCGCAATAAACGAAATTATTATACATTTTTTAAAGCCGTAAACCCCCTAACCACACACTTTTATACACCTTTTTACACACATTTTGTACAGTACTCCCTTAGTTAATCAGGATGCAGAACACAATGCGCGTTCATACTGTACAGTACGCTGTAAAAAAAATGCATGCAAAATTATGCTAAAAAAAATCTGGGAAACAGCGAGTCTGTTTTTATAATCAGAAGTTGGCAGCCACGCCTTAAAGCACACCCAACTTCAGCTACTAAATGTGACTTTAATTCAATACATGAACATCACGCTGTGTGGAAGAAGACTTCGAACTAGAGGCCGTAAACTCACCAGGAAACGGTTATTCTAAATATACGAGCACACACTTACGTTCACGTCCTCCCAGCCCATCTTACACTGGGATGGACTGGACAGCTGATACTTGTAGAGATCATCACGCAGACGTGTCACGTTACAGACGATCTCTGCTGCAGCTGCAGGAATCATCTGAACTGAAACAGACAAACGCATCACAGGTCAGAGTGAGTTCAAGTTCACGTCCACATTTAAAGTCTGAACATCAAAACACACTGATGCTTCAGATGTTCATGTTCCCCTCAGGATGAACCATGGCGAGAACTTCATTATATAACTTCATTATATAACTTCATTATATAATGAAGTTATATAACTTCATTATTTAACTTTATATTCATCATCAGCTCAACTCAAGACGTTTCATTCAACTGTTATTATTTATTCAACTTTTATTTCATCAGGAAATCTCAGATCAAAATCAGTTTTTAAGTCCAGCAGAAAAAATAAAAACAACTACACACATATACACATTACACAACTACACACACATTACAAATACACATTACACAACTACACACACATTCACAAATACACACATATATACAAATACACATTACACAACTACACACATATACACATATATACAAATACACATTACACAACTACACACATATACACATATACACATATACACGTTACACAACTATACACACATTACACAACTACACACAATACACATTACACAACTACATACATATACACAAATGCACAATACACAACTACACACATATACACAAATACACATTACACAACTACACACATATACACAAATACATATACACACTACACACATATACACATTACACAACTATACACGCATTACACAACTACATACATATACACAAATACACAATACACAACTACACACATATACACAAATACACATTACACAACTACACACATATACACAAATACACATTACACGACTACACACATATACACAAATACATATACACACTACAC
This sequence comes from Larimichthys crocea, assembly GCF_000972845.2. NCBI lineage: Eukaryota > Metazoa > Chordata > Actinopteri > Sciaenidae > Larimichthys > Larimichthys crocea. The sequence goes on along the minus strand of NC_040027.1, from coordinate 7,382,142 downwards.
AACTACACAATGAAGGACATGATGTGACCTGTGAAGAGGTGACAGGTGAGTGTGGTGAATGAAGTGTGTCAGTGTGTGAAGGTACAGGCAGGTGAGAGTCTGCTCATGCACAGCTAACAGTGATGTAACAGATCTGTGTGTGTGTAACACGGGACTCACACCGAACGCGGAACGGAAGCGGAACGGAAGCGGAACGGTACTTTGCCCGGCGTCAACTCACACCGGACGCGGATCAGCCGCGGAACGGCAGCGGAGCGAGCCGGCCGTATTCACGCGAGATCACGAGATCACGCGAGAATCCTGGACATACCCGAGACCCCGCGATAAACAGTGTATAAAGAAAACAACAACAACAAACAGCTGACTTTGCTTCTCCGACGTGGAGGAGATTATAAAAAGCATCTGTTGTGTCATAAATGATTGTGTGTTGTTCCACTTCAACAATTAGTCTCTCGTTGAGACCCTTTGATCGATCTTTGATCACCTGGTGCCACCGGTCATGACGTCACGTTGATGTGAAGTTGTAAAAAGCTACATGAACTGTGTATTGTGTTTTATTTTGAAAGGGGGCGGAAGTTTATTACGTTGATTCAAGGCCCGGTTTCCTGTCTGGTGCGCAGTGCTCTGTTGAAATTTACGAGGTTCAGCCGCGGCTCGCGGAAGAAATAGAAATCTTGCGGAAAGCTCGCGCCGTGGCGCGGAGAGCCGCTTCTGGGACGCTTCTGATCCGCGTCTGATCCGCGCCCGGTGTGAGTGCTCTCATTGACTAGACTGGATTCTATTTGCTACGGTGACCGCGGCGGTGCCGTTCCGCTTCCGTTCCGCTTCCGTTCCGCGTCCGGTGTGAGTTGGCCTTAACGCATGAACACACACACTGATCTGTGTGTGTAAAGCATGAACACACACGCAGACTAAGCTGTTTGTCTGTGAGCGCTCGAGCGTGGGAGTGATTAGAGTGAGTGTGAAACATAATCACAGCTTATCGGTTTGTCAAAGATAAGCTGTGGTTACATAGTGAGAGTAGAAGTTCATTCAGAAGACGGATTTTAAAAACTCACTTTGATTATGAACCACAAATGAAAACATCTTTAAAGATCTCAATTTTCTTTGTAACTGCTTGTGAGCCACAAGGTTCACTTTCCGTGAGTGCTGACCTCTTTGACCTCGATCATTTTTTATAGACGTCAGGAGGAAGGAACATGCCGAGTCACCCCAACAAGTCACCCCAACAAGTCACACCAACAAGTCACCCCAACAAGTCCCCCCAACAAGTCACCCCAACAAGTCACCCCAACAAGTCACACCAACAAGTCACCCCAACAAGTCACCCCAACAAGTCACCCCAACAAGTCACCCCAACAAGTCACCCCAACAAGTCACCCCAACAAGTCACCCCAACAAGTCACCCCAACAAGTCACCCCAACAAGTCACCCCAACAAGTCACCCCAACAAGTCACCCCAACAAGTCACCCCAACAAGTCACCCCAACAAGTCACCCCAACAAGTCACCCCAACAAGTCACCCCAACAAGTCACCCCAACAAGTCCCACCAACAAGTCACCCTTGTTGTAGGTTGAAACTCCTGCCTCTGATTCTAACTGCTTGTCAGTCCCGCTGGATGATTTGCATTTGCTGCAGGTTCACCGTCGACCTCAGGCTACAGATTTATTTAAATTTCAACTGTAAGATTTGAATAAGTCTATGAACTCAGACAGTCTGCTGATTGTCTTCAAATACCTGACAATGACTGTTTGCTACTCTGCTGCCACGAAGACTCAGCGCTGCATTAAATGTGGATTAATCCACCGCTGAAAATAGTCCCAAAAAACAAGAACTACGGTACAATACCAGCTCACTGATCCGCTGGTCAGGAAACGATGACGACAGGCTGCGTTGTTTGATTGATGGGCATGCTGGTGACTCAGCGGAGGCGTCGACATGAAAAACGAAAGCTGGTTTTCACTCTCAGTTTTCACACGTACCGTAACGTACGATGTGACCTACATTTGATTTGAATTCTCTGAGACTGAACACACTGAATGAACTCAAGACAACTACAGAGAGACACAACACAACTATAAAGAGACACGAGACGACTACAGAGAGACACAACACAACTACAGAGAATGAAATCATGGCTGACTCTTGCAACACAGCTGCTTTGGCATGTCGACTGTCAGCGGTTCACCACGCCGCTTTCCTTTTCACACTCCCTGAAAACCGCAGCTCTGACCCGAGTATCACATGACCACGGTGTTATGTCATGCAAACACACACACACACCCACACACTGTTAATTCAATAAAAATAAACCGCTCAGGCTTGTGTAATTCTGACTCTGAGTCAGCAGCTATTAAATTAAACACACACTATTAATATGTGACTACTAGAAAACTGAGCGTGATGGTTTCCACAACCAGAGTTTCACGTTTCAGGTTTCTCTGAAGTTAAACTGTTTCACTTCACAGTTTGTCTTTATTGGCTCCTCTCTACTGGATTTACTGGTTTATTGTTATGGGACACGATAACAACCATCTGCACGTGTACACACAAACTACTGTCTGATTATTTCATATTAAACGTTCAGATGGCACAGCTGTAGTCGTCCTAACACTAAATGGAAAATCCCTCAAATGAAATGTTTAACATGAAGTGTTGAAATGTGCCGAGCCGTCTTGTTGTGATCGAGTCGCTGCCGTATCAGTGAGCTCTGAGCTCGATGTCAGAATAAAGGTGTGAACTCTCTGAACCACAAAGACATGATGTCATGTTTCCTGTCACACACGGGAAGAGAAACTTTGAAAGGACACATTGATTTGTTAAACATGTTAGCTCAGTGTGTTAGCTGCTGTTAGCTGCTGTTAGCTCATGTTAGCTCAGTCTGTTAGCTGCTATTTGTTGTGTGTGTGTGTGTGTGTGTGTGTGTGTGTGTGTGTGTGTATTACATAATCACTCCTGGGCATTGTGTCTAACACACTCTGCCCATCCTCCACCTCTCTGTCCTCATCACACGGAAAGCCCCACAACAACAACAGACCTGCTCCTCCTCCTCCACCTCCTGCTCCTCCTCCACCTCCTCCACCTTCAACTCTTTCTGGGAATTCCTCTGGAGGTTCTTTCCAAAACCTTCTGACTCTTTTCATGCAGCGTGTGCACTTTACACTCTCAGTAAGGCTTCTTAAATACACACACATCACAATCTGAAATACACACACATCAATACACACACATCACAATCTGAAATACACACACATCAATACACACACATCACAATCTGAAATACACACACATCACAATCTGAAATACACACACATCACAATCTGAAATACACACACATCACAATCTGAAAAACACACATCAATACACACACATCAATACACACACATCACAATCTGAAAAACACACACGTCAATACACACACATCACAATCTGAAATACACACACATCACAATCTGAAATACACACACATCAATACACACACATCTCTCCTCTCACTCTTTTCCCAGGAAAGAGTGAGAGGACTCTCTCGTGACTCTCTCAGGTGTGTGTGCTACCTGTTCTGTTGAATTCTTCCACCTGTCCTCCACCTGTCCTCCACCTGTCCTCCACCTGTCTCTCATGAATGTGATCTGAACGCCTCTGAAGAGTTTCACATGACTCAAAACTCGTTAGTGTGTGTGTGTGTGTGTGTGTGTGTGTGTGTGTGTGTGTGTGTTACACTCTGATAATAAACTTGAACTCACCGATGATGAACATGAAGACGCGCAGCAGAGCGCGTAACACCGCCCGGTCCATGGAGGAGGTGCTGTGATGTGATCTGAGGTGTGTGTGTGTGTGTGTGTGTGTGATCTGTGATCTGTGATCTGTGTGTGTGTGTGATCTGTGTGTGTGTGTGTGTGATCTGAGGTGTGTGTGTGTGATCTGAGCTCTTCAGTGTTCGGCTGCTCTCCGGGTTGTGAAGCAGCTTCCGTGTTTCTCAGCTTCTGTAGCTGCGGGGAATTCCACATGTGCGTTCCTCTGCTCGGTGCGGGGGGGCGGGGCTAAAGTTGGCATGTTGACAGTTCATCACGCTGTTACCTTTTCTACTTAAAAACCGAGAATCACGTGACCACGGTGTTGCGTCACCATAAACGGACTGGGACAAAAAATCCGCCCTGGCATTTTGGACCAGAGCAGCCCACAACAACCCCCCCCCCCCACACACACACACACACACACACACACACAAGGGCTTGTGCATTACTGATTATGTCGGGGCCGTCCCCCTGTGGGTTCCTCTGCTCGGTGCGGGGGGGCGGGGCTAAGTTGGCTGTTGCAGTTCACCGCCTGTTACCTTTTCTAAAAAAGAAACCGTCGATGCCACGGTGTTGGCGTCACCATAAACGGACGGGGACAAAAAATCCGCCCTGGGCTTTTGGACCAGAGCCCCCACAACAACCCCCCCCCCCCCACACACACAACACACACACACACAGACACACCAAACGCACACACCGTGTGTA